>NW_027444906.1:0-11163 GCF_048569485.1 Anomaloglossus baeobatrachus
CAACCCCTACCCACGGAGGGGGAAAACAACATCCCAGCTGCTCCCTACCATCGCTCCCGGGATCCCCGTCACTAGCAGCGGTGGTGCCCACCTTCACCACAACCCATGGGTGGCGTCACGGACTAAATCCCCAAACAAACCACCCCCCTTTTCACTCACGGGCTAGGAGCACCGCTCGAGTCCCCGGATCCGGCCCACCGCTCGAGCCACCGAGCAGCAGCAGCAGCGCCGGACCCGAGCGTTAGCGAGCGCGTCCTCTCCGCCCGCGACAACAGCACAGTAGCAGCAATTCCACCGATAGCAGAGACTGAACAATACTGGAGGGACATATGGGAGAGGGAAAAAAAAAAAAAAAAACACACAACACCGATGCAAAGTGGCTGCAAGATCAGAGAATGAAACACAATAATCACACAGAACAAGAACCAGTCACCATCACAGAAGTAGACATCCAAGAGCGCCTCAAGAACATGAAGAGCTGGACAGCACCTGGCCCAGACATGATCCACACCTACTGGCTAAAGAAATTGACAGCAGTACATAAACGGCTGGCAAAACAGATGAACCAACTGCTAGAAGCAGGCCCCCACCCAGCTTGGCTAACACAAGGAAGAACAGTGCTGATCATGAAGGACCTTTGTAAAGGAACAGTTCCATCCAACTATCGCACACCAATTTTAATAAGAATTAGAGAATTCAAAACTGCTAGTAGACCGAAAACTGATTACTCTAAAAACAATTTTTATTTATAAACATTAAAAATATTAGTTCAAGCTATATCTCGTCGAATGTAGCTATATCGGTCAGTGAACACACAGCCAGTCGTGCAGAGCTAGATATACTCTAAGGGGATATTATACTAGGGAGATTATTGACAGCCCAGAGTGGTTCTTCTTGATAGTAATCGTAATATCAACTAGGATGTTAGACAAGGCCAGGTCATAGATCCCTAGTCCTTCTCCTTCCTGGCCGCGGAGGTAAACACCATAAGGTTTCGGGCGCCCCCGCTCCTCGTCGGCTATCCCTAGTAAGCCCTAAATCTGCCTGTGTGTCAATAATTGACCTAAAGCCCAGAAAGTGTGGTTAGTGCTGAAGTCAGGGTTATTCAATCACACTAGGTGCATAGTCAATATGCTAATAAATATTTGATATGTTTGTTGGTCATAGGGAAAATCCCCGTACAAAGTAGTTGTAAATATGCTCCCCTAAGGTACAATCTAATGGGTGAGAAGGAGCTCACAGGTAGCTATCAAAAATCCGCTACCCAGTGCAGATGACCAACAGCATTAATATGGACCTGTAAGAATTAAATCCCAGTAGGGTAAACTTATCTTGCTGGAGAAACAGCCTCACAGAAGATTCCCGACGCATTTTCCCCACTTTGTTCGGGGTTCATCAGGGGATGTTACCATCTCGTGACAATGCACATAATCCAGGTCACCTAGGTAAAAAGCACAATGCCAGATAGACCCACATATTGTAAAGCTGCCATAAGTGTGCCCAAGATGACACATAGGCGAATCACATAAAGATGTACCGGGGAATAGTATTGCTATCTTTATGTGATTTGCGACAAAACCCAAACAAAATATTTTTAATTTCAATATTTTGTTGCGAATCCTTTGGAGGCAATCACTGCCTTAAGTCTGGAACCCATGGACATCACCAAACGCTGGGTTTCCTCCTTCTTAATGCTTTGCCAGGCCTTTACAGCCGCAGCCTTCAGGTCTTGCTTGTTTGTGGGTCTTTCCGTCTTAAGTCTGGATTTGAGCAAGTGAAATGCATGCTCAATTGGGTTAAGATCTGGTGATTGACTTGGCCATTGCAGAATGTTCCACTTTTTTGCACTCATGAACTCCTGGGTAGCTTTGGCTGTATGTTTGGGGTCATTGTCCATCTGTACTATGAAGCGCCGTCCGATCAACTTTGCGGCATTTGGCTGAATCTGGGCTGAAAGCATATCCCGGTACACTTCAGAATTCATCCGGCTACTCTTGTCTGCTGTTATGTCATCAATAAACACAAGTGACCCAGTGCCATTGAAAGCCATGCATGCCCATGCCATCACGTTGCCTCCACCATGTTTTACAGAGGATGTGGTGTGCCTTGGATCATGTGCCGTTCCCTTTCTTTTCCAAACTTTTTTCTTCCCATCATTCTGGTACAGGTTGATCTTTGTCTCATCTGTCCATAGAATACTTTTCCAGAACTGAGCTGGCTTCATGAGGTGTTTTTCAGCAAATTTTTCTCTGGCCTGTCTATTTTTGGAATTGATGAACGGTTTGCATCTAGATGTGAACCCTTTGTATTTACTTTCATGGAGTCTTCTCTTTACTGTTGACTTAGAGACAGATACACCTACTTCACTAAGAGTGTTCTGGACTTCAGTTGATGTTGTGAACGGGTTCTTCTTCACCAAAGAAAGTATGCGGCGATCATCCACCACTGTTGTCATCCGTGGACGCCCAGGCCTTTTTGAGTTCCCAAGCTCACCAGTCAATTCCTTTTTTCTCAGAATGTACCCGACTGTTGATTTTGCTACTCCAAGCATGTCTGCTATCTCTCAGATGGATTTTTTCTTTTTTTTCAGCCTCAGGATGTTTTGTTTCACCTCAATTGAGAGTTCCTTAGACCGCATGTTGTCTGGTCACAGCAACAGCTTCCAAATGCAAAACCACACACCTGTAATCAACCCCAGACCTTTTAACTACTTCATTGATTACAGGTTAACGAGGGAGACGCCTTCAGAGTTAATTGCAGCCCTTAGAGTCCCTTGTCCAATTACTTTTGGTCCCTTGAAAGAGAGGAGGCTATGCATTACAGAGCTATGATTCCTAAACCCTTTCTCCGATTTGGATGTGAAAACTCTCATATTGCAGCTGGGAGTGTGCACTTTCAGCCCATATTATATATATAATTGTATTTCTGAACATGTTTTTGTAAACAGCTAAAATAACAAAACTTGTGTCACTGTCCAAATATTTCTGGACCTAACTGTGTATATATATATATATATATATATATATATATATATATATATATATCTAATATATAAAGCTGAATGAGTGTGTGTGTGCGCGTGTGTGTGTGTGTGTATGTCCGGGATTGGCATCCGCACCGTCGCAGCTACAGCCACAAAATTTTGCACACTCACACTTCTGGACCGATTTTAACCCCGCTCTTTACAGTTATTCGCCAAAAAAACTGCCTCCATTAAAGCGAATGGAGCTGGGAGCCACAGTGCAGCCAGAACTTCAGAAGAATGCGCAGCCACGCCCTTATATGGAATGTTGGCGTGTCACAATGCAGCCAGGGAAAGAGAGACACAGACAGGGAAAGAGGCAGACGCAGACAGAGTAAGAAACAGACATAGACAGGGTAAGAGACAGACAAAGAGACAGGCACAGACAAAGATACAGACACAGACAAAGAGACAGACTGACAGGGAAAGAGAGGGAAAGAAACAGACAGGGAAAGAGAGGCAAAGTGACAGACAGGCAAAGTGACAGACAGGCAAAGTGACAGACAGGCAAAGTGACAGAGACAGACGGAGAAAGAGACTGAGACAGACTGAGAAAGAGCCTGAGACAGACGGAGAAAGAGCCTGAGACAGACGGAGAAAGAGACTGAGACAGACGGAGAAAGAGACTGAGACAGACGGAGAAAGGGAGTGAGACAGATGGAGAAAGGGAGTGAGACAGACGGAGAAAGAGACTGAGACAGACGGAGAAAGAGACTGAGACAGACGGAGAAAGGGCGTGAGACAGACGGAGAAAGAGACTGAGACAGACGGAGAAAGAGACTGAGACAGACGGAGAAAGAGACTGAGACAGACGGATAAAGAGACTGAGACAGACGGAGAAAGAGACTGAGACAGACGGAGAAAGAGAGATATATACAGAGGGGGAGACAGAGAGAATAGGAGAGAAACAGAGAGACAGTTACTATCCCGGGCAGCGCCGGGTGCTATGTTGTGAGGTGAAATTTTAACCCCGCACGTTCCAATTTACCAATCAATTTTGCCCCTATCTACATAATGGAGAAAAAGTGAAACGAAAAGTGTTGGGGGCAAATTGACAGCTGCCAGATGTGAACAAGGGGGACTTAAAGAATGAGAGCGATGGCGCCAAAGAGTATATACCGTACAATTGCTAAGGTGGGGCCCCGACATGGGATACTCACCACACTCGGGGATATGAACACACACACACACAATGCGCCACACACTACCGCGTACTTGAGCACATATACCACCCTCAGCACACATTTCACACATACACCAACCTCGCCACATAATCGCCCTAAACACACACAAGTCTGGTATTATCATTCAAAAATAAAAATCTGATTAATAAGAAGCCAAACTACAAGAACAACAAATGTACCACATAGGAAATACGGCAGCTGTCAGTCACATGACCTGTTTATATATGTATGTGTGAGCTAATATATACTGTCAGGGGGAGGGCTTTCTGTTGCCTGGAGATTTATCAGGCTGCTAATAGCAACCAATCACAGATTAGCTTCTATTTTGCTACAGTTAATTAATCTGAGCTCTGATTGGTTAATATAGGCAACAAAGGACATTCTCAGTATGTGTGAGGTCATAGGATGTTAAATCTGTGTGGAATATCTGTGGTGTTGAAATATAGGTTGTGAAATGCTTCTATTAGCTTAGTTTTTGCCTTTTAATAATTACATTTCTATCTATTTGTTTTGTGTGCAGAATACATTTTTGTTAATACATTCTATTTTGTTAACAGCAGTTATTAACCCGGGCGAAGCCGGGTAGTACAGCTAGTACATATAATATATATATATATATATACATACACACACACACACACACACACACACACACACACACACACACACACACACACACACACACACACACACACACACACACACACACACACACACACACACACACACACACACACACACACACACACACATACACTGTGTATATAAGGTACTAGCTGTACTACCCGGCTTCGCCCGGGTTAATAACTGCTGTTAACAAAATAGAATATTAACAAAAATTTATTCTGCACACAAAAACCACAAAACAAATAGAAATGTAATTATTAAAAGGCAAAAACTAAGCTAATAGAAGCATTTCACAACCTATATTTCAACACCACAGATATTCCACACAGATTTAACATCCTATGACCTCACACATACTGAGAATGTCCTTTGTTGCCTATATTAACCAATCAGAGCTCAGATTAATTAACTGTAGCAAAATAGAAGCTAATCTGTGATTGGTTGCTATTAGCAGCCTGATAAATCTCCAGGCAACAGAAAGCCCTCCCCCTGACAGTATATATTAGCTCACACATATATATAAACAGGTCATGTGACTGACAGCTGCCGTATTTCCTATGTGGTACATTTGTTGTTCTTGTAGTTTGGCTTCTTATTAATCAGATTTTTATTTTTGAAGGATAATACCAGACTTGTGTGTGTTTAGGGCGATTATGTGGCGAGGTTGGTGTATGTGTGAAATGTGTGCTGAGGGTGGTATATGTGCTCAAGTACGCGGTAGTGTGTGGCGCATTGTGTGTGTGTGTTCATATCCCCGAGTGTGGTGAGTATCCCATGTCGGGGCCCCACCTTAGCAATTGTACGGTATATACTCTTTGGCGCCATCGCTCTCATTCTTTAAGTCCCCCTTGTTCACATCTGGCAGCTGTCAATTTGCCCCCAACACTTTTCGTTTCACTTTTTCTCCATTATGTAGATAGGGGCAAAATTGATTGGTAAATTGGAACGTGCGGGGTTAAAATTTCACCTCACAACATAGCACCCGGCGCTGCCCGGGATAGTAACTGTCTCTCTGTTTCTCTCCTATTCTCTGTCTGTCTCCCCCTCTGTATATATCTCTCTTTCTCCATCTGTCTCAGTCTCTTTCTCCGTCTGTCTCAGTCTTTTTCTCCGTCTGTCTCAGTCTCTTTCTCCGTCTGTCTCACTCCCTTTCTCCGTCTGTCTCAGTCTCTTTCTCTGTCTGTCTCAGTCTCTTTCTCCGTCTGTCTCACTCCCTTTCTCCGTCTGTCTCAGTCTCTTTCTCCGTCTGTCTCAGTCTCTTTCTTCGTCTGTCTCAGTCTCTTTCTCCGTCTGTCTCAGTCTCTTTCTCCGTCTGTCTCAGTCTCTTTCTCCGTCTGTCTCAGTCTCTTTCTCCATCTGTCTCTGTCACTTTGCCTGTCTGTCACTTTGCCTGTCACTTTGCCTGTCTGTCACTTTGCCTCTCTTTCCCTGTCAGTCTGTCTCTTTGTCTGTGTCTGTCTCTTTGTCTGTCTCTTACCCTGTCTATGTCTGTTTCTTACTCTGTCTGTGTCTGCCTCTTTCCCTGTCTGTGTCTCTCTTTCCCTGGCTGCATTGTGACACACCAACATTCCATATAAGGGCGTGGTTGCGCATTCTTCTGAAGTTCTGGTTGCACTGTGGCTCCCAGCTCCATTCGCTTTAATGGAGGCAGGTTTCTTGGCGAATAACTGTAAAGAGCGGGGTTAAAATTTCCCCTCGAAACATAGCCTATGACGCTCTCGGGGTCCAGAAGTGTGAGTGTGCAAAATTTTGTGGCTGTAGCTGCGACGGTGCGGATGCCAATCCCGGACATACATACACACACACACACACACACACACACACACACACACACACAGCTTTATATATTAGATATAAATACAGTGAAATACATATTGAAATGTATGGGACACGTCACCAATTTTCTATGTAAATATATTTATAAAGGTGCTATTAATATAAATGTCTAACCAGCTGTTGGTAACAACTCCAATTTGCACAGGCAAAGAAATCAAAACATAAATGTACATAAAATAAGTTAAGTGTAATAATGAGAAATGATGCAGGGAAAAAGTATTGAACACATGAAGAAAGAAAGGTGCAAAATGCCATGTAAAGTCATGACACCAGCTGAAATCTATTGGAAATTAGAAAGCAATCCTGGCACTTAATAAAAAAAAAATTCAGCTGGTTCAACTGATGGCCTATAGTGATGTCATAACGAAGAGTGAGTTACACCCGGATAGATGTGATATGATATGTGGGTGTCACTATAACGCCATCTCATCTGTCACCTAAAGTCCTGTGCATCAATGCTATTTGAAGAAAGAAGAACCTGTTTGTGCAGCCGGACGTGTTTTACTTTATCAGCTGGTTTACTCAGACTGTGGCAGAGCCTTTATTCGAGTTCTGGACAGAAGTGGTTTATAACAATGGTCAGCTGGACTTTAAAATACTGTTTTTATATAAAAAGGTCTCTCAGTACCAAGGTGCCACACAAGAAACATCTCATGACTGAAGAAACCAGTGAGTTGTCTCAAGATCTTTGCAACCTTATTGTTTGAAAACATACTGATGATATTGATTATAAAAGAATTTTTAAACTACTGAAGGTTCCAGTGAGCACTGTTGGGGCCCTAATCCGGAAGTGGAATAAACATAATTTCATCATAAACCGGTCATGACCAGGTCCTCCCTGCAAGATTTTAGACAAAGGAGTGAAAAAAATTATCAGAAGAGTTGTCCAGGAGCCAAGAACCATTAAGGAGAGCTCTAGAAAGACTTGGAATCAGCAGGTGCAATTTGTCTCAAAGGAAACAATAAGTAATGCACTCAGCCTCCCTGGACTTTATGCACGGTCACCATGCAAGACTCCATTACTGAACAAAATGCATGTTCTAGCATGTTTACAGTTTGCTCAACAACATATAGAAAAACCTGTGAAATACTGGGAGAATATAGTCTGGTCAGATGAGACCAAACTTGGAGTCTTTGGATGCCATAATACACACGTTTGAATGTCACAAATCACTGTATATCACTACAGAACACCATACAACAGTGACATTTGGAAGTGGGAATATCATGGTATGGGGCTGTTTTTCAGCATATGGTACTGGCAAATTCATCACATTGGAGAAAAGAATGTATAGACAAATGAGACATTCTTGATAAAAATTTTCTGCTACCTACCAGGATGATGAAGATGAAACAAGGGTGGACATTTCAGCAAGACAATGATCCAAACACACAGCCAAGGAAACTCTCAATTGGTTTCAGAGAAAAATATATATATACACACACACATACACACACACACACACACACTTTATATGGACTGTTTTTTGTCTGTCACTGCCATGCCGCCCTATTAACACCCCCAGCATTTTAATATATATGTATATATGTATATATGTATACATATATGTGTGACCAGGTAGTCACACATTAGGCCCCCGCACAACACCATCCCTCACCTAGGTCACATACAGCCGGCCTGAAACCCTAGTCACCCCTCTCAGGGCAAGACAGACACACCACTGGGTGGGACCAGGTGGTTAGGGAACGCCCACCTAGGGGTCTAGACAGCCCAGGGCGGGAAAACAAACAGATGAAGCTGTAGTTCAAGTTAAGAGGAGTGTGGGCTGGAGCTAGGTGTAGCTCCAGCAGAGGAGAAGTTCAAGTTTAAACGGTGCCAGGATTGGAGCCCTGGTGCCTTGGCTAGGTGGCAGATGGTGGTCTTCGTCCGCAGGAGACGGAAAGATGACTCGGCAGATCTGAGGAGGACCGGAGCAGGGTTGAAGCCCGCCGGTACCGACACCGTTGACCCAACCGGAAACCGTGCACAGAGAGGGTACTCGGACCTTGAAGCCAGGACCGGAACCAAAGGCCTAGCTAATCAACCGATTGAGGGCAGGATTCCAGGTCCTGTCCCAACCAAAGTCCCAAAAGCAGACAACCACCCACAGATAGGTATAGGGAAACTGCCAGGGCCCATAGATCCCACCGGTCAGCGTCAGCGGGCACGGCTCCTCAGGCACACAGAAAGCCGGGATTGGACTCCCGTGTTCCAAACCGGGAAGTCCAAACACACAACCACAACAAGTGCAGACGAAGAGACGGCGACCACCAGCCCAGGTGGGGGACCAGAGTACAATGTGACGCCCTGGACCAGCCAGGGGTCACAGGTAATGACATCACCACACCCTACACCCCGGTTAGGCACATCTAAGCTAGACCAGAAATCTTTGTTGCCCTCCCCAGGGGCTGATGTCCACACCAGGGGGGTGGAGCCAGGCGGTTGGTCTCCACCCACCAAGGAGTTCCCAGTCCTGGAGGAGGGAAAAACTGGCAGATTAGTGTTGGAGGAGGAAGTGAGAGGAGTTGAGTGGTAGAGGAGCAAGTGTGAGGAGCAAAGTGACAGCAACAGAGCCTGAAGTTAGTCCGGGTGTGTGCCCCGGACAGAGACAGCAAGGTTAGCAGACGGCGGTGACCGTCTGCAGGAGTGGCCTATCGGAGTTGTCGTGAGGACCGTGGACGGGTGGTGGCCCGGCGGTACCGGACCGGTACACAAGGAGAAGCCAGCACCATTGGCAGGGGTCTTTCGGATCCCGGCAAGGCTTGGAGTCGCCGTGAATTTGCCAAATCCGTCAATGAAGGGGACTCCCGGGTCTCCAAACAACTAAGTCCCGATTGAAGGCAACAGTCCAACCATATGAGAGAGACACCGCCACCGCCAAGGCACCAGTTTCTCAGGGCCAGCGCCTGCGGGCAAAGAGGGGCTCCTCCGGCCCATATCCAAGTCGGGGAGCGGGTTACCGGTGGGAACCCATCGCAACCAACAGAAGTACTAGGTGCAGGGAAAGAGACAGTCACCGTTAACTACCGGGGAAAAGCAACAGCAGCAGTCCGTGGGAACCGTCTTTCCAGCCGTGTGTTTTACCGAGAACTGTGTCAACATCTCAGGCTGAGTGAGTACCACCGTGCCGTGCGGCACAGCGCTGCCCCTGCGACCCTGCACCTCACCAGGCCCCACACCCGGCCTGTCATCCACCCCTACCCCATCACCGGGCCCCGGGACAACCAACCCCCTACCCACGGAGGGGAGAAATAACAACAAAGCTGCTCCCTGTCACCGCTCCCGGGATCCTCGTCCAGAGCAGCGGTGGTGTCCACACAATCACCATAACCGTGGGTGGCGTCACGGACAATAAATCCCCAAAACCAATCCCCTTTTCACTCACGGGCGAGGAGCGCCGCTCGAGTCCCCGGGATCCGGCCCATCGCTCAAGCCACCGAGCAGCAGAGGCCGCAGCAGCAGCGGCAGCCGGACCCGAGCAGTGGGAGAGCGCAGTGTCCTCTCCTCCGCCCGCGACAACTTGGTGTCACGAACAGGATCTTACCGCTCTGCCGTTGGGTAGAGGTGCACCTTGTTACCGCCGGAGGTGTCCGGCCAGAAAATTTCAGAAGCCGCCATCTTTGGCGCGAAAAGTTCCCGCTCGAGCGTCTCCTCGAGTAGTGGAGGCGCGAAGGCAAAAACCCCGCCCCGATAAAGGAGGAGCCGAAAAGAGGCTAAGGGGGATGCGGATGGAGGAATGGCGGCGTCCTCGAACTGGAGCGCGGGAGTGCCCGCTACCGGAGCGTCCAAGCTCTGGGGGAGCCGAGGGGGAGTAGCCTTTGAAGACTGCGGCCCAGGTGAGCTCCCCGCCGAGACCGCTGCGTGGCTGGAGCGGGAGCTGGGCCGGTTCTGCTTGAAGGTGAGGGCGCAGAGCCTGCAACAGCTGCTGGACTGGAAGGCGGAGATGCGCAGGATGGTTGCCGTGGTGGGGGCCCGTGAGCAAGGGGCCGCTGCGGCCGTACCGTGTCGCGACCAGTCCACCCAAACCCCAGAACCAGCCCTGATTGCATGGGAGCCGGGGGCCGGTACCGCAGCCAGAGGCCCAGAGAGAATGTCGCTGATGGAAGAGGGGGTTCCGACCACGCTGCCCCCGCCACCGTTCTTAACGGCCATCAGTGGTTCTGGGCTGAACTGCCTGTGGAAGGAGAACTCGATGTACCGATCGGTCCCCGAGTGGGCCGACCCCCTGCGGTGGTAGCCGCTCCAGAGTCAGCGGAGCACCGTTGCACCGTCCCCGTTGGGACCACCAGTGTGCAGTTTAAAGTTTTTGAAAATGAAAATGATTAACCGAAGTTAACCTGATGTGCCTGCTGATTTGAAACCGGTCGTTGCCGGCACCGTTGTCCCCGTGGGGACCCTTCAAACAGTTTCATAAAGAACTCTTTATGAACAGGCCCGAGAACTTACAGGGCAACCACAAACTTGTGGAATGTAAATAATAATGTTTTTGTTGC
>NW_027444907.1:2500-10813 GCF_048569485.1 Anomaloglossus baeobatrachus
TGATGCGGAGCAGCCAGGTGTTGTGTTGCCCCTCCGTGGGTAGGGGTTGGTGATCCCGGGGCCCGGTGATGAGATGTGAAGTGTAGGGCCTGGAGGGCGCAGGGACGCGGGGGCAGCGCTGTGCCTTGCGGCACTATGGTACTCACTCAGCCTGACACACGGACACAGTTTGTACGGTAAACCAACGGCTGGTAGGACGGTCCCACAGACGGCTGCACCTGCACTCCCGGTAGGTGACGGTGATGTCCCTCTTCCTTGCACCTGTGTTGACTGATGGTAGCGGTGGATTCCCTCCGGTTACCCGCTCCCCGACTGCAATCTGGGCCGGAGGAGCTCTACACTTTGCCCGCAGGCGCTGTCCCTGAGAAACTTGTGCCGTGGCGGTGGCGGTGTCTCTCCAATACGGGTTGGGCTGTTGCCTTCAATCGGGACTTGGTTGTTGGGGGATCTGCGTCCCCGTCACTGACGGATTTGGCAAATCTGGCGACTCCTAGCCTTGCCGGGTGCCACCGCACCAGGGCAATTCGGGATGAGTCGGGTAAAGTCCTGGGACTGTTGCATCTAATGCATGCGGCAATTCCGGGCGGCTGCTGGCTGATATTGTTAGGCTGGGGGGCTCCCGATAACGTGGGGCTCCCCATCCTGAGAATACCAGCCTTCAGCCATGTGGCTTTACCTTGGCTGGTATCAAAATTGGGGGGGACCGCAGGTTGTTTTTTTTAATTTATTTATTTATTTTACTGCAAGATATAGATCCGCCCGCCGACGGCTGTGATTGGTTGCAGTGAGACAGCTGTCAGTCAGCGTGGGGGCATGTCTGCCTGCAACCAATCATGGGTGCCGGTGGGCGGGCGAAGCAGTTAATATGAGATTGAATAATGAGCGGCCGGCATTTTCAAGTCAGGAGAAGCCGCCAGAGCAGTGTGACAGCCGTGCAGCGCCGCACCGGTGATCGGTGAGTCAGTGAGTGAGTGAGAGAGTTTGTGAGAGAGTGAGTGAGTGATTGATTTTCTGACAAGCAATGAATTTATATCACTTCTGGGCATGCTCAGAAGTAAAAACCAAGTCCGGTACATGCTTCCGGTGTTTGAAGCATGCCACCGTATCCGGCACGCATAGACTTTTATTATGCACCATGACGCACAGCGCCGCACCCGGCGCTATGCAGTTTTTTGCCGCTGGCAAAAATGTTCCTCTCTGCATCCTGTGCGGCCGCCAGAGTGACGATTTTTTCTGTATCCGGCAAAAAACGGATCAAACGCAAGTACATGCGGCACAATCCGGCGCTAATAAAAGTCTATGAGGAAAAAACGTACCCGGCGGCATAAAAAACAGATGCGTTTTTCACACAAATCGCTGGATTGTGCTGCACAGCAAAAACCTGATGTGTGAACATACCCTAAGACTATGTGCGCACTTTGCTTTTTTTCGTGCGTTTCCGCAGCGTTCTGTGCTGCAGCGTTTTAATGCCAAACTGCATGCATTTTGATTTCCAGGCAAAGTCTATGGAAAATTGGGCTTTCTTGTGCGCACAATGCTTTTACAAACGCAGCGTTTTAGTTGCTGAAAATGTGTCAAAATCCCTGCGTTTGAAGAAGCGGCATGTCAATTGTTTTTGCCATTTTGGCAACGTTTTAATAACACTGAAGTCAATGAGAAATGTCTAAACGCATATTTTTCAAGAAAGAATGCGTTTCACTTGCTTTTTACTAGCGATCTGCATGTGTTTTTGACATAATAAACGCAGGTCTTTCGGTCTCTCTGTCAGTCGGTCTCTCCCTCCCACCCGCTCTCTTATACTCACCGATCCACGATCACCGGCGCGGCGTGCATGGCGTTCACATTGTGGCGGCTTCTCGTCATTTGAAAATGCCGGCCGCTCATTAATCCATCTCGTATTCCCTGCTTCCCCCGCCCACTGGCGCCTATGATTGGTTGCAGTCAGATACGACCCCACACTGAGTGACAACTGTCTCACTGCAACCAATCACAGCCGCCGGTGGGCGTGTCTATATCGAGTAGTAAAAAAAATGTATAAATAATTAAAAAAAAACGACGTGCGGTCCCCCCTAATTTGGATACCAGCCAGAGTAAAGCCACACGGCTGAAGGCTGGTATTCTCAGGATGTGGAGCTCCACGTTATGGGGAGCCCCACAGCCTAAAAATATCAGCCAGCAGCCGCCCGGAATTGCCGCATCCATTAGATGCGACAGCCCCGGGACTCTACCCGGCTCATCCCGAATTGCCCTGGTGCGGTGGCAAATGGGGTAATAAGGAGTTAATGATAGCAGCCCATAGCTGCCACTAAGTCCTAGGTTAATCATGGCAGGCGTCTCCCTGAGATACCTTCCATGATTAACCTGTAAGTTAAAGAAAAAAAACACACACATCCAAAAAATCCTTTATTTGTAATGAAAGACAATAAAACACCCTCTTTCACCACTTTATTAATCCCTCAAAAGACCTCCAGGTCGACGTAATCCACGCAAGGTCCCACGACGCTTTCAGCTCGACTACATCGGAAGCTGACAGGAGCGGCAGTAGAACAACACCGCTCCTGTGAGCTCCATGCAGCAACTGAAGTGAGTCGCACGATCAGCTGTGCTGTTACTGAGGTCACTCGCGGCCACCGCTCTCAGGTGCAGGACTGCAGCTGTGGCCGCGAGTAACATGAGTAAAAGCACAGCTGATTGCGTGGCTCACTGCAGTCACTCAGGGGATTTGCGATCACAGGTGAGTCCTTCATGTGTGACCGCAAATCAAGCCGCGGCACACGCACAGAGCCGCGCGATTACAATGAAGTCAGGTGAAGTTCATTCTGATCGCGCAGCACTGTCTCGCAGCCAGCCATGCTCTTTTTGACAGTGCGGTCCCACTCGTCTCTGCTGCAAGTTTATGGGGATGCTGCAGAGCGGAGTGGGACCGCCCTGTGAAAAATGTGCGTTCTGGATGTTTCTCTCACTCTGTCTATGGCAGAGCAAGCATCCAGAACGCATGAATTCTCCAGGAATGTGCGCACGTTGCATTCTGCCGAATGCGTCTCAGTACGCAGCTTTATCGGCTGCGTTCTGACACGCACAGGCAGTGACTTAGACGCTGCGGAATAGAACGGAAAGTGCGGACATAGCCTTACACGGACCTGCTGTCGGTACCGGCTCCGTGTTCTGCCTCCTGCTGTCTGTGCTCCGGTACCGGCCCCGTGTTCTGCCTCCTGCTGTCTGTGCTCCGGTACCGGCCCCGTATTCTTCCTCCTGCTGTCTATGCTCCAGTACTGGCGCAGTGTTCTGCCTCCTGCTGTCGGTGCTCCAATACTGGCGCCGTGTTCTGCCTCCTGCTGTCGGTGCTCTGGTACCGGCCCCGTGTTATGCCTCCTGCTGTCGGTACCGGCCCCCGTGTTCTGCCTCCTGCTGTCTGTGCTCTGATACTGGCCCTGTGTTCTGCCTCCTGCTGTCTGTGCTCTGATACTGGCCCCGTGTTCTGCCTCCTGCTGTCGGTGCTCCGGTACCGGCCCCGTGTTCTGCCTCCTGCTGCCGGTGCTCCGGTACCGGCCCCGTGTTCTGCCTCCTGCTGTCTGTGCTCTGATACTGGCCCCGTGTTCTGCCTCCTGCTGTCTGTGCTCCGGTACCGGCCCCGTGTTCTGCCTCCCGCTGTCTGTGCTCCGGTACCGGCCCCGTGTTCTGCCTCCTGCTGTCTGTGCTCCGGTACCGGCGCCGTGTTCTGCCTCTACTTATCCACAATCCCAGACTCCCCGTCCTGTCAGACTTCACCTCAGGCAGCTGCTCCTCTCCTCACAACATCCCGCCTAAACCACCGCACACAGACTGCGGGGGGAGGACGAGTCCAAGAGCCACAGATCAGAGGGGGATTGGCTGCTAAACCACAGTGTAATGCAGGAGCGGACCCTCGTGTGTAATGTGCGAGGGGCGGAGACGCGTGTGTAATGTGCGGGGGCGGAGACGCGTGTGTAATGTGCGGGGGGCGGAGCGCGTGTATAATGTGCAGGGAGCGGAGCCGCTTGTGTAATGTGCGGGGGGAGCCGCGTGTGTAATGTGCAGGGAGCGGAGCCGCTTGTGTAATGTGAGGGGGTGGAGCCTCGTGTGTAATGTGGGGGGGGCGGAGCTGCGTGTAATGTGCGGGGGCGGAGCCTCGTGTGTAATGTGCGGGGGCAGAGCCTCGTGTGTAATGTGCGGAGGTGGAGCTGTCCGGTTTCTATAGTTGCATGGTGGTTACAGCTGCAGTAGACTCTTGCGTCCATCATTTTCACCCCATGAACTCACTTGTTGATATAGAAGCTAAACCCCCGTGGGGCAGAGACAGTAAGAGCCACATTAGGGGAAAAAATCCCTTCCTGACTCCACATGGATGGTCTCAATGCCCCCCTGGAAGGAAAAATAGATATGGTGAGTACAGACATTTCCATGGATTCTGTCATTACCTGAATGTGCTCAATCAGCAGAATATCTATATATTGAAACAGAATATTAGGAATGTATTAATGGGCCTGAATCATTTTGAGCAACACCGGAGACACACATACGGTAAAGTTTGGTTATTTTTGGATTGATAGCAGTGTCCTCTTTTTCTTTAGCTGATTACATGGAAATATGACCTGTCATGCATTAAATGCACTTCACACAGACATTTCAGGTTGTAAAACCAACTGGCCTAGATGTCCTCAAACTTATATACCTATATATATATATAGTGCCTACAAGAAGTATTCAACCCCCTGCAGATTTAGCAGGTTTACACATTCGGAATTAACTTGGCATTGTGACATTTGGACTGTAGATCAGCCTGGAAGTGTGAAATGCAGCAAAAAATAATGTTATTTCTTTTATTTTATTTTTTTTTTTAAATTGAGAAAAGTTTATTCAGAGGGTCATTTATTATTCAACCCCTCAATCCACCAGAATTCTGTTTGGTTCCCCTAAAGTATTAAGAAGTATTTCAGGCACAAAGAACAATGAGCTTCACATGTTTGGATTAATTATCTCTTTTTCCAGCCTTTTCTGACTAATTAAGACCCTCCCCAAATTTGTGAACAGCACTCATACATGGTCAACATGGGAAAGACAAAGGAGCATTCCAAGGCCATCAGAGACAAGATCGTGGAGGGTCACAAGGCTGGCAAGGGGTACAAAACCCTTACCAAGGAGTTGGGCCTACCTGTCTCCACTGTTGGGAGCATCATCCGGAAGTGGAAGGCTTATGGAACTACTGTTAGCCTTCCACGGCCTGGACAGCCTTTGAAAGTTTCCTCCCGTGCCGAGGCCAGGCTTGTCCGAAGAGTCAAGGCTAACCCAAGGACAACAAGGAAGGAGCTCCAGAAGATCTCATGGCAGTGGGGACATTGGTTTCAGTCAATACCATAAGTAACGTACTCCACCGCAATGGTCTCCGTTCCAGACGAGCCCGTAAGGTACCTTTACTTTCAAAGCGTCATGTCAAGGCTCGTCTACAGTTTGCTCATGATCACTTGGAGGACTCTGAGACAGACTGGTTCAAGGTTCTCTGGTCTGATGAGACCAAGATCGAGATCTTTGGTGCCAACCACACACGTGACGTTTGGAGACTGGATGGCACTGCATACGACCCCAAGAATACCATCCCTACAGTCAAGCACGGTGGTGGCAGCATCATGCTGTGGGGCTGTTTCTCAGCCAAGGGGCCTGGCCATCTGGTCCGCATCCATGGGAAGATGGATAGCATGGCCTACCTGGAGATTTTGGCCAAGAACCTCCGCTCCTCCATCAAGGATCTTAAGATGGGTCGTCATTTCATCTTCCAACAAGACAACGACCCAAAGCACACAGCCAAGAAAACCAAGGCCTGGTTCAAGAGGGAAAAAATCAAGGTGTTGCAGTGACCTAGTCAGTCTCCTGACCTTAACCCAATTGAAAACTTGTGGAAGGAGCTCAAGATTAAAGTCCACTTGAGACACCCAAAGAACCTAGATAACTTGGAGAAGATCTGCATGGAGGAGTGGGCCAAGATAACTCCAGAGACCTGTGCCGGCCTGATCAGGTCTTATAAAAGACGATTATTAGCTGTAATTGCAAACAAGGGTTATTCCACAAAATATTAAACCTAGGGGTTGAATAATAATTGACCCACACTTTTATGTTAAAAATTTATTAAAATTTAACTGAGCAACATAACTTGTTGGTTTGTAAGATTTATGCATCTGTTAATAAATCCTGCTCTTGTTTGAAGTTTGCAGGCTCTAACTTATTTGCATCTTATCAAACTGGCTAAATCTGCAGGGGGTTGAAGACTACTTGTAGGCACTGTATATATATATATATATACACAATGGTAGGCCAATATATGTCTGCGATAGTTGTTTAATGGTTTGTTTGAAAGTATGCATAGACTCAATGTTTTTTAATGGAGTGTATTCTGGACACATGAGAACATATGGCAATGCATGTTGTTGTGTCCTTATTTTTATTGATTTAGTCATTTTCTTAACCCTTTCACGACCGGCCGATTTTTCGCTTTCCGTTTTTTTTTTTCGCCATTCTTTTTCTGAGAGACGTAACTTTTTTATTTTTCAGTCAATATGGTCATGTGAGGGCTCATTTTTTGCGGAACGAGCTGTACTTTTAAATGAAACCATCAGTTTTACCATATTGTGTACTAGAAAATGGCAAAAAAAATCCAAATGCTGAAAAATTGCAAAAAAAGTGCGATAGCACTATGGTTTTTGAGATATTTTATTCACTGTGTTCACTATATGGTAAAACTGATGTGTGGGTGTGATGCCTCAGATCAGTGTGAGTTCGTAGACACCAAACATGTATAGGTTTACTTTTATATAAGGGGTTAAAAAAAAATCGGAAGTTTGTCCGAAAAAAGTGGCGCACGTTTTACGCCATATTCCGTGACCCGTAGCGTTCTCATTTTTCGGGATCTTAGGCTCAATGACGGCTTATTTTTTGCGTCTCGAGCTGACGTTTTTAACGGTACCATTTTTGCGCAGATGCTACGTTTTGATCGCCTCTTATTGCATTTTGCGCAAAAGTTGTGGCGACAAAAAAACGTCGTTTTGGCGTTTGGAATTTTTTTGCCGCTACGCCGTTTACTGATCAGATTAATTGATTTTATATTTTGATAGATCGGGCGTTTCTGAACGCGGCGATACCAAATATGTGTATATTTTTTATTTTTTTAACCCTTTAATTTTCAATGGGGCGAATGGGGGGTGATTTGAACTTTTAGGTTTTTTTGTTTTTTTTTAATTTTTTAAAACTTATTTTTTTACTTTTTTTTTTTATTTTACTAGTCCCCCTAGGGGGCTATTGCGATCAGCATTCCGATCGCTCTGCAGTATCTGCTGATCACAGCTGGAAGGCTGTAAACAGCAGATACGCTGTCTTTCTCTTTTGCTGTGCCCCGGGCACAACGAAAGTGAAACCAATTCATGTGTAGTACAGGAGTCATCACATGACCCTGTGCTACCATGACAACTATCGGGAGTCACGTGATCGCGTCACGTGACTTCCGGTTTCGGCGGTAAGTAAAACTTTACCGCGATCGCGCTTATAATGGCGCTGTCATGTATTGACAGCGCCATATAAGGGGTTAATCGGCACGAGCAGATAACGATTCTGCTCGTGCCTAGCAGGCACACATCTCAGCTGTGAAAATCAGCTGAGATGTGTGCCGATCGCAGCATGATGCTGCCGGCAGACCGCGGGCAGTAAGATTATGTCATTTAGGACGTAATTTTACGGCCCGCGGTCGTTAAGGGGTTAAACATACATAAACCGTGATATTGAAATGTATCTGTTTATAACAAACAGGGGTCTGTTGGTTGCTCATGTGTTTAGAATTACAAATTATGCTTGACATGTGATTTTGTGGGTAAACTTTTTTTTTTTGGATAAAAATTATTCACAATTTGCTGGAATGTTATTGAGGTTTTTTTTTTTTAATTTAAATAAATATTTTAAAAAAAATTATCGTTTTGCTGTTTTCTTACAGTGGATTTGGTGAAACGGCGTTGGCGGTCAGCAAGAGACCAATTCCACAGAGAGTTTAACCCTGTGGCTACCTCTGCTGCTGCTACTAAGAAGAAATATATTCACTACGATAGACTCAGCTGCCTTATGCCAATTATGGAGGTACCAAAGTAAGTTTGAATGAAGTAATTTTATGGATGTTGTAATTATTATTGCATTATTCCTTAATATTGTCATCTACTCAAACAGTTCCGAGGATAATCTTGAGGACAGTGAGGAGGCGCAGTCCGCAGTGTTATCAGCTACAGCTACCTAAGCATCCGAGATGGAGCCAACCTCCTATCA
>NW_027444908.1:0-10792 GCF_048569485.1 Anomaloglossus baeobatrachus
TGCATCCTGCTGTATACTGGTACCCAGCACCGTGCCACATCCTGCATCCTGCTGTATACTGGTACCCAGCACCGTGCCACATCCTGCATCCTGCTGTATACTGGTACCCAGCACCGTGCCACATCCTGCATCCTGCTGTATACTGGTACCCAGCACCGTGCAACATCCTGCATCCTGCTGTATACTGGTACCCAGCACCGTGCCACATCCTGCATCCTGCTGTATACTGGTACCCAGCACCGTGCCACATCCTGCATCCTGCTGTATACTGGTACCCAGCACCGTGCCACATCCTGCATCCTGCTGTATACTGGTACCCAGCACCGTGCCACATCCTGCATCCTGCTGTATACTGGTACCCAGCACCGTGCCACATCCTGCATCCTGCTGTATACTGGTACCCACCCAGCACCGTGCCACATCCTGCATCCTGCTGTATACTGGTACCCAGCACCGTGCCACATCCTGCATCCTGCTGTATACTGGTACCGAGCACCGTGCCACATCCTGCATCCTGCTGTATACTGGTACCCAGCACCGTGCCACATCCTGCATCCTGCTGTATACTGGTACCCAGCACCGTGCCACATCCTGCATCCTGCTGTATACTGGTACCCAGCACCGTGCCACATCCTGCATCCTGCTGTATACTGGTACCCAGCACCGTGCCACATCCTGCATCCTGCTGTATACTGGTACCCAGCACCGTGCCACATCCTGCATCCTGCTGTATACTGGTACCCAGCACCGTGCCACATCCTGCATCCTGCTGTATACTGGTACCCAGCACCGTGCCACATCCTGCATCCTGCTGTATACTGGTACCCAGCACCGTGCCACATCCTGCATCCTGCTGTATACTGGTACCCAGCACCGTGCCACATCCTGCATCCTGCTGTATACTGGTACCCAGCACCGTGCCACATCCTGCATCCTGCTGTATACTGGTACCCAGCACCGTGCCACATCCTGCATCCTGCTGTATACTGGTACCCAGCACCGTGCCACATCCTGCATCCTGCTGTATACTGGTACCCAGCACCGTGCCACATCCTGCATCCTGCTGTATACTGGTACCCAGCACCATGCCACATCCTGCATCCTGCTGTATACTGGTACCCAGCACTCGTGCCACATCCTGCATCCTGCTGTATACTGGTACCCAGCACCAGTGCCACATCCTGCATCCTGCTGTATACTGGTACCCAGCACCGTGCCACATCCTGCATCCTGCTGTATACTGGTACCCAGCACCGTGCCACATCCTGCTGTATACTGGTACCCAACACCTGCCACATCCTGCTAGTATACTGGTACCCAGCACCGTGCCACATCCTGCATCCTGCTGTATACTGGTACCCAGCACCATGCCACATCCTGCATCCTGCTGTATACTGGTACCCAGCACCGTGCCACATCCTGCATCCTGCTGTATACTGGTACCCAGCACCGTGCCACATCCTGCATCCTGCTGTATACTGGTACCCAGCACCGTGCCACATCCTGCATCCTGCTGTATACTGGTACCCAGCACCATGCCACATCCTGCATCCTGCTGTATACTGGTACCCAGCACCGTGCCACATCCTGCATCCTGCTGTATACTGGTACCCAGCACCGTGCCACATCCTGCATCCTGCTGTATACTGGTACCGAGCACCGTGCCACATCCTGCATCCTGCTGTATACTGGTACCCAGCACCGTGCCACATCCTGCATCCTGCTGTATACTGGTACCCAGCACCGTGCCACATCCTGCTGTATACTGGTACCCAGCACCGTGCCACATCCTGCATCCTGCTGTATACTGGTACCCAGCACCGTGCCACATCCTGCATCCTGCTGTATACTGGTACCCAGCACCGTGCCACATCCTGCATCCTGCTGTATACTGGTACCCAGCACCATGCCACATCCTGCATCCTGCTGTATACTGGTACCCAGCACCGTGCCACATCCTGCATCCTGCTGTATACTGGTACCCAGCACCGTGCCACATCCTGCATCCTGCTGTATACTGGTACCGAGCACCGTGCCACATCCTGCATCCTGCTGTATACTGGTACCCAGCACCGTGCCACATCCTGCATCCTGCTGTATACTGGTACCCAGCACCGTGCCACATCCTGCTGTATACTGGTACCCAGCACCGTGCCACATCCTGCATCCTGCTGTATACTGCTACCCAGCACCGTGCCACATCCTGCATCCTGCTGTATACTGGTACCCAGCACCGTGCCACATCCTGCATCCTGCTGTATACTGGTACCCAGCACCGTGCCACATCCTGCATCCTGCTGTATACTGGTACCCAGCACCGTGCCACATCCTGCATCCTGCTGTATACTGGTACCCAGCACCGTGCCACATCCTGCTGTATACTGCTACCCAGCACCGTGCCACATCCTGCATCCTGCTGTATACTGGTACCCAGCACCGTGCCACATCCTGCATCCTGCTGTATACTGGTACCCAGCACCGTGCCACATCCTGCATCCTGCTGTATACTGCTACCCAGCACCATGCCACATCCTGCACCCTGCTGTATACTGGTACCCAGCACCGTGCCACATCCTGCATCCTGCTGTATACTGGTACCCAGCACCGTGCCACATCCTGCATCCTGCTGTATACTGGTACCCAGCACCGTGCCACATCCTGCATCCTGCTGTATACTGGTACCCAGCACCGTGCCACATCCTGCATCCTGCTGTATACTGGTACCCAGCACCGTGCCACATCCTGCATCCTGCTGTATACTGGTACCCAGCACCATGCCACATCCTGCATCCTGCTGTATACTGGTACCCAGCACCGTGCCACATCCTGCACCCTGCTGTATACTGGTACCCAGCACCGTGCCACATCCTGCATCCTGCTGTATACTGGTACCCAACACCGTGCCACATCCTGCATCCTGCTGTATACTGGTACCCAGCACTGTGCCACATCCTGCATCCTGCTGTATACTGGTACCCAGCACCATGCCACATCCTGCATCCTGCTGTATACTGGTACCCAGCACCATGCCACATCCTGCATCCTGCTGTATACTGGTACCCAGCACCGTGCCACATCCTGCATCCTGCTGTATACTGGTACCCAGCACCGTGCCACATCCTGCATCCTGCTGTATACTGGTACCCAGCACCATGCCACATCCTGCATCCTGCTGTATACTGGTACCCAGCACCATGCCACATCCTGCATCCTGCTGTATACTGGTACCCAGCACCATGCCACATCCTGCACCCTGCTGTATACTGGTACCCAGCACCGTGCCACATCCTGCATCCTGCTGTATACTGGTACCCAGCACCATGCCACATCCTGCATCCTGCTGTATACTGGTACCCAGCACCATGCCACATCCTGCATCCTGCTGTATACTGGTACCCAGCACCGTGCCACATCCTGCATCCTGCTGTATACTGGTACCCAGCACCGTGCCACATCCTGCATCCTGCTGTATACTGGTACCCAGCACTGTGCCACATCCTGCATCCTGCTGTATACTGGTACCCAGCACCGTGCCACATCCTGCATCCTGCTGTATACTGGTACCCAGCACCGTGCCACATCCTGCATCCTGCTGTATACTGGTACCCAGCACCGTGCCACATCCTGCATCCTGCTGTATACTGGTACCCTGCACCGTGCCACATCCTGCATCCTGCTGTATACTGGTACCCAGCACCGTGCCACATCCTGCATCCTGCTGTATACTGGTACGCAGCACCGTGCCACATCCTGCATCCTGCTGTATACTGGTACCCAGCACCATGCCACATCCTGCATCCTGCTGTATACTGGTACCCACCCAGCACCGTGCCACATCCTGCATCCTGCTGTATACTGGTACCCAGCACCGTGCCACATCCTGCATCCTGCTGTATACTGGTACCCAGCACCGTGCCACATCCTGCATTCTGCTGTATACTGGTACCCAGCACCGTGCCACATCCTGCATCCTGCTGTATACTGGTACCCAGCACCGTGCCACATCCTGCATCCTGCTGTATACTGGTACCGAGCACCATGCCACATCCTGCATCCTGCTGTATACTGGTACCCAGCACCGTGCCACATCCTGCATCCTGCTGTATACTGGTACCCAGCACCGTGCCACATCCTGCATCCTGCTGTATACTGGTACCCAGCACCGTGCCACATCCTGCATCCTGCTGTATACTGGTACCCAGCACCGTGCCACATCCTGCATCCTGCTGTATACTGGTACCCAGCACCATGCCACATCCTGCATCCTGCTGTATACTGGTACCGAGCACCATGCCACATCCTGCATCCTGCTGTATACTGGTACCCAGCACCGTGCCACATCCTGCATCCTGCTGTATACTGGTACCCAGCACCGTGCCACATCCTGCATCCTGCTGTATACTGGTACCCAGCACTGTGCCACATCCTGCATCCTGCTGTATACTGGTACCCAGCACCATGCCACATCCTGCATCCTGCTGTATACTGGTACCCAGCACCATGCCACATCCTGCATCCTGCTGTATACTGGTACCCAGCACCGTGCCACATCCTGCATCCTGCTGTATACTGGTACCCAGCACCGTGCCACATCCTGCATCCTGCTGTATACTGGTACCCAGCACCATGCCACATCCTGCATCCTGCTGTATACTGGTACCCAGCACCATGCCACATCCTGCATCCTGCTGTATACTGGTACCCAGCACCGTGCCACATCCTGCATCCTGCTGTATACTGGTACCCAGCACCATGCCACATCCTGCATCCTGCTGTATACTGGTACCCAGCACCGTGCCACATCCTGCACCCTGCTGTATACTGGTACCCAGCACCGTGCCACATCCTGCATCCTGCTGTATACTGGTACCCAGCACCATGCCACATCCTGCACCCTGCTGTATACTGGTACCCAGCACCGTGCCACATCCTGCACCCTGCTGTATACTGGTACCCAGCACCGTGCCACATCCTGCATCCTGCTGTATACTGGTACCCAGCACCGTGCCACATCCTGCATCCTGCTGTATACTGGTACCCAGCACCGTGCCACATCCTGCATCCTGCTGTATACTGGTACCCAGCACCATGCCACATCCTGCATCCTGCTGTATACTGGTACCCAGCACCGTGCCACATCCTGCACCCTGCTGTATACTGGTACCCAGCACCGTGCCACATCCTGCATCCTGCTGTATACTGGTACCCAGCACCGTGCCACATCCTGCATCCTGCTGTATACTGGTACCCAGCACCGTGCCACATCCTGCATCCTGCTGTATACTGGTACCCAGCACCATGCCACATCCTGCATCCTGCTGTATACTGGTACCCAGCACCATGCCACATCCTGCATCCTGCTGTATACTGGTACCCAGCACCGTGCCACATCCTGCATCCTGCTGTATACTGGTACCCAGCACCATGCCACATCCTGCATCCTGCTGTATACTGGTACCCAACACCATGCCACATCCTGCTGTATACTGGTACCCAGCACCGTGCCACATCCTGCATCCTGCTGTATACTGGTACCCAGCACCGTGCCACATCCTGCATCCTGCTGTATACTGGTACCCAGCACCATGCCACATCCTGCATCCTGCTGTATACTGGTACCCAGCACCGTGCCACATCCTGCATCCTGCTGTATACTGGTACCCAGCACCATGCCACATCCTGCATCCTGCTGTATACTGGTACCCAGCACCATGCCACATCCTGCATCCTGCTGTATACTGGTACCCAGCACTGTGCCACATCCTGCATCCTGCTGTATACTGGTACCCAGCACCGTGCCACATCCTGCATCCTGCTGTATACTGGTACCCGGCACTGTGCTGCATCCTGCTGTATACTGGTACCCAGCACCATGCCACATCCTGCATCCAGGCTGCACGGGGATAGTGGGGCATCCTCCATGCAGCATCATATAGACAGGCAGTGTAGTATCCTGCACCCAACATTACACCAGGGTTATGGGCAAAGTTACAACCTTCATATAGGGGTGCCAGCATGATGCCAGGGTATGGGGCAATGTCACATTCTACTTATAGGAGTGCCAGTATGATGCCAGGGTATTGGGTAATGTCACATTCTGCATATAGGGGTGCCAGCATGATGCCATTGAATGGGGCAATGTCACATAGGGGTGCCAGCATGATGCCAGGGTATTGGGCGATATCACATCCTTCATATAGCAGTGCCAACATGATGCCAGAGTATGGGGCAATTTCACATAGGGGTGCCAGCATGATTCCAGGGTATGGGGCAATGTCATATTCTGCATATAGGGGTGCCAGCATGATGCCAGGGTATGGACCAGTGTCACATTCTGCATATAGGGGTGCCAGCATGATGCCAGGGTATGGGGCAATGTCACATTCTGCATATAGGGGTGCCAGCATGATGCCAGGGTATGGGCCAGTGTCACATTCTGCATATAGGGGTGCCAGCATGATGTCAGGGTATGGGGCAGTGTCACAGTCTGCATATAGGGGTGCCAGCATGATGCCAGGGTATTGGGCGATATCACATCCTTCATATAGCAGTGCCAACATGATGCCAGGGTATGGGGCAATTTCACATAGGGGTGCCAGCATGATTCCAGGGTATGGGGCAATGTCATATTCTGCATATAGGGGTGCCAGCCTGATGCCAGGGTATGGGCCAGTGTCACATTCTGCATATAGGGGTGCCAGCATGATGCCAGGGTATGGGGCAATGACACATTCTGCATATAGTGGTGCCAGCATGATGCCAGGGTATGGGGCAATGTCACATTCTGCATATAGGGGTGCCAGCATGATTCTAGGGTATTGGGCAATGTCATATCTTTCATATAGGGGTGCCAGCATGATGCCAGGGTATTGGGCAATGTCACATTCTGCATCCAGGCTAAGGTGCATCAGAGCAGCCCAGCAGCCTCCGGCATGGTGTCGGATCGCTGAGCCCATGGCTGCTGGGTAATGTCACATCTTGCACACAGGCTGCAGGGGGAGGACATCATTCTGCATCCAGGGGTGACAGCACCGGCTCCAGGCTGCCGGCATCCTATAGATGATATGGACAGCACAGGGTATGTAGTACCCTCCATGCACCCGGGCACTGATATCAGACATTTGGGCAAAGCCACGTCCTGCATGCAGCCTGAATACATGCACCCTACATCATCCGGGGGTCTCTGCTGCCGGGCGATCAGGGGGTGCAGCATCCTGAATGCAGAGTATATAGGGCATTAGAGCAGGGGCACTGATGCCAGCCCTTCAGATCCTTACATACAGTCTGGGGTCTGCACCCGAGCTGCACCGTATCCGTGATGCCTGGGTACCACACACCATCCTCCGTCCGGGGGAGGGGGGCTAGCTAGCATGTGATTACGGCTGCCTAATGATGGTGTTCTAGCTGCAGACCCCGGGGCTGTGGATCTGTCAGATCACATGAGGGAGACGCCGGGATGTGTATCTGATCCATCCTGAGGTGCGTGCAGCCATATTTAATGACCTCATCCGTCTACATGTCATTTACTGCAATGGTGTATGGGATGTGCTCTGTATTCTGGGCTGAGTCTGTGTGCGGATAGCGGTATAATAATCATCCGTCTCTGTATACTGACGCTGAGGATA
The DNA here is from genome assembly GCF_048569485.1 of Anomaloglossus baeobatrachus. Taxonomy (NCBI): domain Eukaryota; kingdom Metazoa; phylum Chordata; class Amphibia; order Anura; family Aromobatidae; genus Anomaloglossus; species Anomaloglossus baeobatrachus. The sequence goes on from NW_027444908.1 coordinate 7,626, forward strand.
TACACACGAATCTTACATCTTCCTAATGATATAAGATGTTACTGCACATAGGGATGAGTGTAAGGTCATTCTCATCTGCGCTGGCCCTTTAAGACGTCTTACATAACATTGAGCGTAGATTGAAATAGTATTCACCCTGGTGAAACGTTGGGGGTTGTATCCTCACTGGCGCTGGATCGTAGTCGCTTTTCATTGTATGGCGGTATTTGCTATGAATTATAAGGCCGTGCGATTGTCATGTAATAATGTGATATTTATTTCATTATAAACTGCATTCATTACCACACACCGAGTGATAATGGTAAAATACACCGTTGTATGGACTGTGACACGCAGGGCCGCATATACAACTCACCTGAGTGCACCCCCTACCCAGGTAACGCATGATTACAAAGATGGCGGCAAAGGGTGGCACCGATAATACCGCCATACAGTGACCGTATAGATGTACAAGAGATTCCAGTACAGACAGATATATATATATATATGTGACTCACCGGTGAGTGACTTCTCGTGTTCCCAGCCCCGTCCCAAACTGTTCCCAACCTACAAGAACGGCCCGTCCTGATGATATCCCAATGCTGAGCCCGCTGTGTAACCCCCCCGTCCTGCTGATGATACCCCAATGCTGAGCCCACTGTGTAACCCCCCCATCCTGCTGTTACCCCAATGCTGAGCCCGTTGTGTAACACCCGTCCTGCTGATACCCCAATGCTGAGCCCACTGAGTAACCCCCCCATCCTGCTGTTACCCCAATGCTGAGCCCGTTGTGTAACACACGTCCTGCTGATACCCCAATGATGAGCCCACTGAGTAACCTCCCTATCCTGCTGATACCCTAATGCTAAGCCCACTGTGTAACCCCCCCCCCTATCCTGCTGATACCTCAATGCTGAGCCCTCTGTGTAGCCCCCTGTTCTGCTGATATCCCAATGCTGAGCCCGCTGTGTAACCCCCCCGTCTTGCTGATACCCAATGCTGAGTCCACTGTGTAACCCCCCATCCTGCTGATACTCCAATGCTGAGCCCACTGTGTAACCCCCCATCCTGCTGATACCCCAATGCTGAGCCCACTGTGTAATGCCCCGTCTTGCTGATACCCCAGTTCTGAGCCCGCTGTGTAACCCCCCATCCTGCTGATACCCCAATGCTGAGCCTGCTGTGTAATCTGGTTATCTAAAGACTTCAGAAATATTGGTGTCATTGTAGTGCCCCCCGTCTGCCAACTAAACCGAATAATGACCCATATTTGCCCCCTTTGAAGGCAATAATTCCCAATGTGTCCCCTTATAAAGTAATGATGCCCTCGTGTAAAGTAGTAATACTGAATGTGCCCCCTTATAAAGTAGTAATACTGAGGGTGTCACCATAGAAAGTAATAATGTCCGAGTGCCCCCTTATTATGTAGTAATGCCCGAGTGCCCCCTTATAATGTAGTAATGGTTATGGTGCCATTTTATAAAGTAATAATGCCCCTTTGTAATGTAGTGATATCCCAGGAGCCCCCTTATAAAGTAGTAATATTCAAAGTGTTCCCTTATTTAGTACTGTAGTAATGCTGAGAGTTCCCCCTTATAAAGTAATATTGTTTTGAGTGCCCCATATAATTAGTATTACCCCCTTATAAAGTAGTAATGTCTGGAGAGCCGCCTTAAGAAATAATGCTGTGAGTGCCCATTTAAACAGTAATAATGCCCAAGTGCCCCCTTATAAAGTAATAATGCCCAATTGCCTTCTTATAAAGTAATAATTCCCGAGTGCCCATTATAAAGTAATAATGCCGAGGGTTCCAACAATAAAGTAACAATGCCCAAGTGCCCCCTTATAAAGTAGTAATGCCCGAGTACCCCCTTATAAAGTAATAATGCCTGAGTGCCCCCTTATAAAGTAATAATGCCCGAGTGCCCCCTTATAAAGTAGTAATGCCCGAGTACCCCCTTATAAAGTAATAATGCCCGAGTTCCCCCTTATAAAGTAATAATGCCCAGTGCCCCCTTATACAGTAATAATGCCCGAGTGCCCCCTTATAAAGTAATAATACCTAAGTGCCCCCTTATAAAATAATAATGCCCAAGTGACCCCTTATAAAGTAATAATGCCCAAGTGTCCCCTTATAAAGTAATAATGTCCAAGTGCCCCCTTATAAAGTAATATTGCCCAAGTGCCCCCTTATAAAATAATAATGCCCAAGTGCCCCCTTATAAAGTAATAATGCCCGAGTGCCTCCTTATAAAGTAATAATGTCCGAGTGCCCCCTTTTAAAGTAATAATGTCCGAGTGCCCCCTTATAAAGTAATATTGCCCAAGTGCCCCCTTATAAAATAATAATGCCCAAGTGCCCCCTTATAAAGTAATAATGCCCGAGTGCCCCCTTATAAAGTAATAATGCCCAAGTGCCCCCTTATAAAGTAATAATGCCCGAGTGCCCCCTTAAAAAGTAATAATTCTTGAGTGTCTCCTTATAATGTCCGAGTGCCCCCTTTTAAAGTAATAATGTCCGAGTGCCCCCTTATAAAGTAATAATGCCTGAGTGCCCCCTTAAAAAGTAATAATTGTCGAGTGCTTCCTTATAAAGTAATAATGCCCGAATGCCCCCTTATAATGTAATAATGCCCGAATGCCCCCTTATGATGTAAAAATGCCCGAGTGCCCCCTTTTAAAGTAATAATGTCCGAGTGCCCCCTTATAAAGTAGTAAGGCTGTGAGTGCCCCATTTATGGTAATAATGGCCCTTTGGAGCTTACCTGAGATGTAATAATGCTCCTTAAGTGCCCCCTTAATAAGTAATAGTTCCCAGAGTGCCCCCTTATTATGTGATATTGTCCCTGACGGCTGGTCCCTTCTGTATCTCATGAAATATTTCTCTAGACAAATACTTTTTTTAGTAGAATCTTTAGGCGGCCATGACACATTGGGCCACACCGTAGATATAACAACCAATCAGATCACTCCTCTCAGTTGTGAGTCAGCAGTGTAGAGCTGAGACCTGGAAGCTGATTGGTTGCCATAGGCAACACTTTGCCTCAAAAATGGCTGCTTATAATCCAAGGCCTAGTGGGCTCCAATCTATACATAAAGTTGGGACAATGGGAAAAATAAACGCTGTCATTGTAATGTATGCCCCACAGCGTGCGCTTCCTGTCTGGGAGCCCGTGCGTCCCATATGC
>NW_027444909.1:0-7892 GCF_048569485.1 Anomaloglossus baeobatrachus
TGGGTGACAAAATGTCTTGTGTAGGCGTGGGTTTGTCTCCCTCTCGCTCTCTCTCCCTAAGATGTGTCCGGCATAGGCCAGGGTGCCACTCGAGGCCCAAACCAATTCTGGTTATCGCTTCTCGGCCTTTTGGCTAAGATCAAGTGTAGTATCTGTTCTTATCAGTTTAATATCTGATACGTCCCCTATCTGGGGACCATATATTAAATGGATTTTTAGAACAGGGAGATGGAAAAAGAGCTTGCTCTGTCCACTCCACGCATTGACCTGGTATTGCAGTACCTCCAGGAACGGTGCACCCCTTCTTAACCCAGTTTCCAAAAGCAGAACTCAATTCACCTGATTCATATTAGCCCGATTTAATGAATTGGAAGAAAGCATACGTCTTCATATGCACCTCAATTTGGCCCATTCACTTTTCACACTTCCTCCTTTTGTTTTTTATCTTTCACACTTTTGACTTTCTTTATTCATCCAAATAGCAAACTCATCACCACTCAACCTGACCAACTCGGCTATGTCCCCGTGCTGCAGTTCTCTGTCTTATCTAGATCATTTGCAATTGAATGGAATAGATCCCTTTTGGACAAAGTGGATTCACCTGCTGCTGCAGTGACCACAGGTGTGATAACATCTAGAATTGGCATCTGGTGCGATCTCTCCGCTTCCACTCCAAAGAAAGTTACCTGTTTATTCCTATCATGCATTGGTTTTTGGGGTTTTCTTTGAGTAATGATGATCTCTTTAGTAGTCTGTTGGCGCCCTCTCCTGGAGGAATAGTTTGCTTGCTCTTGGACATTCTAAAAGAGAGGTCATGATAGACATTGAGCTTCTGAGCTCAATTGGGGACAGTCATGGGTGATGAATGTTTGCAACCTACTGCGAAGCCTCATACCGCAATATAAGGAACGTCAAATACTAAGAAAGGGCGGCCTATGAAAGAATTACTACTTTCAATAAGTACACTTAAACGGCTAATTGGGAATAGAAAAACTGTAAAAAGCCCTCTGAGAAAGCCCCCCTCTAACCTTTGATAGTAAGCTTTTCTGTAGTCTGCCTGTTGATGTATTTTCCGTTTGAACTGTGCACAACATGAAGAGACGGAACACTGGCGGCTTGTCACAATGCCCCCCGATGACATCACAATAGCGCTGCTGCCTAGAAAACAAGCTGCGCAGAAGAAGTTGTTCTTTGGGTGGGAGGGTGGGCTAGTGGAAGGAGGGGGCAATCTCTTTTTTTCCCGGGTGGTAGGGGGATGACAGGAGAAGGGAAGCGGGTGGTGAGAAAGGTACAGAGGGCAGGGTTTGGGGGCTGGGAAGGAAAGGGAAAAGATTAGGGTTTGGGGATGATGAAAGGGCTTTCTACGGGTAAGGATGGCAAAGGGTGGCAGTGACGGAAAGTCAGGCAACCTGTCCTGTCCGTCTTTTTGTATCGTGAATTGGAAAGACTGCAAGGGGGAGGGGAGTTGCTTGCGCCCTAAAGGAGGAGTTATTCAGATTCATTGCAGTGGGCGGCGGCTGCAAAACGCACCATTCTTCTTGTTTTGGCTCTGCAAAGCAGCCTTTTCAAGGGTTGGCTTGGGTGACAAAATGTCTTGTGTAGGCGTGGGTTTGTCTCCCTCTCGCTCTCTCTCCCTAAGATGTGTCCGGCATAGGCCAGGGTGCCACTCGAGGCCCAAACCAATTCTGGTTATCGCTTCTCGGCCTTTTGGCTAAGATCAAGTGTAGTATCTGTTCTTATCAGTTTAATATCTGATACGTCCCCTATCTGGGGACCATATATTAAATGGATTTTTAGAACAGGGAGATGGAAAAAGAGCTTGCTCTGTCCACTCCACGCATTGACCTGGTATTGCAGTACCTCCAGGAACGGTGCACCCCTTCTTAACCCAGTTTCCAAAAGCAGAACTCAATTCACCTGATTCATATTAGCCCGATTTAATGAATTGGAAGAAAGCATACGTCTTCATATGCACCTCAATTTGGCCCATTCACTTTTCACACTTCCTCCTTTTGTTTTTTATCTTTCACACTTTTGACTTTCTTTATTCATCCAAATAGCAAACTCATCACCACTCAACCTGACCAACTCGGCTATGTCCCCGTGCTGCAGTTCTCTGTCTTATCTAGATCATTTGCAATTGAATGGAATAGATCCCTTTTGGACAAAGTGGATTCACCTGCTGCTGCAGTGACCACAGGTGTGATAACATCTAGAATTGGCATCTGGTGCGATCTCTCCGCTTCCACTCCAAAGAAAGTTACCTGTTTATTCCTATCATGCATTGGTTTTTGGGGTTTTCTTTGAGTAATGATGATCTCTTTAGTAGTCTGTTGGCGCCCTCTCCTGGAGGAATAGTTTGCTTGCTCTTGGACATTCTAAAAGAGAGGTCATGATAGACATTGAGCTTCTGAGCTCAATTGGGGACAGTCATGGGTGATGAATGTTTGCAACCTACTGCGAAGCCTCATACCGCAATATAAGGAACGTCAAATACTAAGAAAGGGCGGCCTATGAAAGAATTACTACTTTCAATAAGTACACTTAAACGGCTAATTGGGAATAGAAAAACTGTAAAAAGCCCTCTGAGAAAGCCCCCCTCTAACCTTTGATAGTAAGCTTTTCTGTAGTCTGCCTGTTGATGTATTTTCCGTTTGAACTGTGCACAACATGAAGAGACGGAACACTGGCGGCTTGTCACAATGCCCCCCGATGACATCACAATAGCGCTGCTGCCTAGAAAACAAGCTGCGCAGAAGAAGTTGTTCTTTGGGTGGGAGGGTGGGCTAGTGGAAGGAGGGGGCAATCTCTTTTTTTCCCGGGTGGTAGGGGGATGACAGGAGAAGGGAAGCGGGTGGTGAGAAAGGTACAGAGGGCAGGGTTTGGGGGCTGGGAAGGAAAGGGAAAAGATTAGGGTTTGGGGATGATGAAAGGGCTTTCTACGGGTAAGGATGGCAAAGGGTGGCAGTGACGGAAAGTCAGGCAACCTGTCCTGTCCGTCTTTTTGTATCGTGAATTGGAAAGACTGCAAGGGGGAGGGGAGTTGCTTGCGCCCTAAAGGAGGAGTTATTCAGATTCATTGCAGTGGGCGGCGGCTGCAAAACGCACCATTCTTCTTGTTTTGGCTCTGCAAAGCAGCCTTTTCAAGGGTTGGCTTGGGTGACAAAATGTCTTGTGTAGGCGTGGGTTTGTCTCCCTCTCGCTCTCTCTCCCTAAGATGTGTCCGGCATAGGCCAGGGTGCCACTCGAGGCCCAAACCAATTCTGGTTATCGCTTCTCGGCCTTTTGGCTAAGATCAAGTGTAGTATCTGTTCTTATCAGTTTAATATCTGATACGTCCCCTATCTGGGGACCATATATTAAATGGATTTTTAGAACAGGGAGATGGAAAAAGAGCTTGCTCTGTCCACTCCACGCATTGACCTGGTATTGCAGTACCTCCAGGAACGGTGCACCCCTTCTTAACCCAGTTTCCAAAAGCAGAACTCAATTCACCTGATTCATATTAGCCCGATTTAATGAATTGGAAGAAAGCATACGTCTTCATATGCACCTCAATTTGGCCCATTCACTTTTCACACTTCCTCCTTTTGTTTTTTATCTTTCACACTTTTGACTTTCTTTATTCATCCAAATAGCAAACTCATCACCACTCAACCTGACCAACTCGGCTATGTCCCCGTGCTGCAGTTCTCTGTCTTATCTAGATCATTTGCAATTGAATGGAATAGATCCCTTTTGGACAAAGTGGATTCACCTGCTGCTGCAGTGACCACAGGTGTGATAACATCTAGAATTGGCATCTGGTGCGATCTCTCCGCTTCCACTCCAAAGAAAGTTACCTGTTTATTCCTATCATGCATTGGTTTTTGGGGTTTTCTTTGAGTAATGATGATCTCTTTAGTAGTCTGTTGGCGCCCTCTCCTGGAGGAATAGTTTGCTTGCTCTTGGACATTCTAAAAGAGAGGTCATGATAGACATTGAGCTTCTGAGCTCAATTGGGGACAGTCATGGGTGATGAATGTTTGCAACCTACTGCGAAGCCTCATACCGCAATATAAGGAACGTCAAATACTAAGAAAGGGCGGCCTATGAAAGAATTACTACTTTCAATAAGTACACTTAAACGGCTAATTGGGAATAGAAAAACTGTAAAAAGCCCTCTGAGAAAGCCCCCCTCTAACCTTTGATAGTAAGCTTTTCTGTAGTCTGCCTGTTGATGTATTTTCCGTTTGAACTGTGCACAACATGAAGAGACGGAACACTGGCGGCTTGTCACAATGCCCCCCGATGACATCACAATAGCGCTGCTGCCTAGAAAACAAGCTGCGCAGAAGAAGTTGTTCTTTGGGTGGGAGGGTGGGCTAGTGGAAGGAGGGGGCAATCTCTTTTTTTCCCGGGTGGTAGGGGGATGACAGGAGAAGGGAAGCGGGTGGTGAGAAAGGTACAGAGGGCAGGGTTTGGGGGCTGGGAAGGAAAGGGAAAAGATTAGGGTTTGGGGATGATGAAAGGGCTTTCTACGGGTAAGGATGGCAAAGGGTGGCAGTGACGGAAAGTCAGGCAACCTGTCCTGTCCGTCTTTTTGTATCGTGAATTGGAAAGACTGCAAGGGGGAGGGGAGTTGCTTGCGCCCTAAAGGAGGAGTTATTCAGATTCATTGCAGTGGGCGGCGGCTGCAAAACGCACCATTCTTCTTGTTTTGGCTCTGCAAAGCAGCCTTTTCAAGGGTTGGCTTGGGTGACAAAATGTCTTGTGTAGGCGTGGGTTTGTCTCCCTCTCGCTCTCTCTCCCTAAGATGTGTCCGGCATAGGCCAGGGTGCCACTCGAGGCCCAAACCAATTCTGGTTATCGCTTCTCGGCCTTTTGGCTAAGATCAAGTGTAGTATCTGTTCTTATCAGTTTAATATCTGATACGTCCCCTATCTGGGGACCATATATTAAATGGATTTTTAGAACAGGGAGATGGAAAAAGAGCTTGCTCTGTCCACTCCACGCATTGACCTGGTATTGCAGTACCTCCAGGAACGGTGCACCCCTTCTTAACCCAGTTTCCAAAAGCAGAACTCAATTCACCTGATTCATATTAGCCCGATTTAATGAATTGGAAGAAAGCATACGTCTTCATATGCACCTCAATTTGGCCCATTCACTTTTCACACTTCCTCCTTTTGTTTTTTATCTTTCACACTTTTGACTTTCTTTATTCATCCAAATAGCAAACTCATCACCACTCAACCTGACCAACTCGGCTATGTCCCCGTGCTGCAGTTCTCTGTCTTATCTAGATCATTTGCAATTGAATGGAATAGATCCCTTTTGGACAAAGTGGATTCACCTGCTGCTGCAGTGACCACAGGTGTGATAACATCTAGAATTGGCATCTGGTGCGATCTCTCCGCTTCCACTCCAAAGAAAGTTACCTGTTTATTCCTATCATGCATTGGTTTTTGGGGTTTTCTTTGAGTAATGATGATCTCTTTAGTAGTCTGTTGGCGCCCTCTCCTGGAGGAATAGTTTGCTTGCTCTTGGACATTCTAAAAGAGAGGGTCATGATAGACATTGAGCTTCTGAGCTCAATTGGGGACAGTCATGGGTGATGAATGTTTGCAACCTACTGCGAAGCCTCATACCGCAATATAAGGAACGTCAAATACTAAGAAAGGGCGGCCTATGAAAGAATTACTACTTTCAATAAGTACACTTAAACGGCTAATTGGGAATAGAAAAACTGTAAAAAGCCCTCTGAGAAAGCCCCCCTCTAACCTTTGATAGTAAGCTTTTCTGTAGTCTGCCTGTTGATGTATTTTCCGTTTGAACTGTGCACAACATGAAGAGACGGAACACTGGCGGCTTGTCACAATGCCCCCCGATGACATCACAATAGCGCTGCTGCCTAGAAAACAAGCTGCGCAGAAGAAGTTGTTCTTTGGGTGGGAGGGTGGGCTAGTGGAAGGAGGGGGCAATCTCTTTTTTTCCCGGGTGGTAGGGGGATGACAGGAGAAGGGAAGCGGGTGGTGAGAAAGGTACAGAGGGCAGGGTTTGGGGGCTGGGAAGGAAAGGGAAAAGATTAGGGTTTGGGGATGATGAAAGGGCTTTCTACGGGTAAGGATGGCAAAGGGTGGCAGTGACGGAAAGTCAGGCAACCTGTCCTGTCCGTCTTTTTGTATCGTGAATTGGAAAGACTGCAAGGGGGAGGGGAGTTGCTTGCGCCCTAAAGGAGGAGTTATTCAGATTCATTGCAGTGGGCGGCGGCTGCAAAACGCACCATTCTTCTTGTTTTGGCTCTGCAAAGCAGCCTTTTCAAGGGTTGGCTTGGGTGACAAAATGTCTTGTGTAGGCGTGGGTTTGTCTCCCTCTCGCTCTCTCTCCCTAAGATGTGTCCGGCATAGGCCAGGGTGCCACTCGAGGCCCAAACCAATTCTGGTTATCGCTTCTCGGCCTTTTGGCTAAGATCAAGTGTAGTATCTGTTCTTATCAGTTTAATATCTGATACGTCCCCTATCTGGGGACCATATATTAAATGGATTTTTAGAACAGGGAGATGGAAAAAGAGCTTGCTCTGTCCACTCCACGCATTGACCTGGTATTGCAGTACCTCCAGGAACGGTGCACCCCTTCTTAACCCAGTTTCCAAAAGCAGAACTCAATTCACCTGATTCATATTAGCCCGATTTAATGAATTGGAAGAAAGCATACGTCTTCATATGCACCTCAATTTGGCCCATTCACTTTTCACACTTCCTCCTTTTGTTTTTTATCTTTCACACTTTTGACTTTCTTTATTCATCCAAATAGCAAACTCATCACCACTCAACCTGACCAACTCGGCTATGTCCCCGTGCTGCAGTTCTCTGTCTTATCTAGATCATTTGCAATTGAATGGAATAGATCCCTTTTGGACAAAGTGGATTCACCTGCTGCTGCAGTGACCACAGGTGTGATAACATCTAGAATTGGCATCTGGTGCGATCTCTCCGCTTCCACTCCAAAGAAAGTTACCTGTTTATTCCTATCATGCATTGGTTTTTGGGGTTTTCTTTGAGTAATGATGATCTCTTTAGTAGTCTGTTGGCGCCCTCTCCTGGAGGAATAGTTTGCTTGCTCTTGGACATTCTAAAAGAGAGGTCATGATAGACATTGAGCTTCTGAGCTCAATTGGGGACAGTCATGGGTGATGAATGTTTGCAACCTACTGCGAAGCCTCATACCGCAATATAAGGAACGTCAAATACTAAGAAAGGGCGGCCTATGAAAGAATTACTACTTTCAATAAGTACACTTAAACGGCTAATTGGGAATAGAAAAACTGTAAAAAGCCCTCTGAGAAAGCCCCCCTCTAACCTTTGATAGTAAGCTTTTCTGTAGTCTGCCTGTTGATGTATTTTCCGTTTGAACTGTGCACAACATGAAGAGACGGAACACTGGCGGCTTGTCACAATGCCCCCCGATGACATCACAATAGCGCTGCTGCCTAGAAAACAAGCTGCGCAGAAGAAGTTGTTCTTTGGGTGGGAGGGTGGGCTAGTGGAAGGAGGGGGCAATCTCTTTTTTTCCCGGGTGGTAGGGGGATGACAGGAGAAGGGAAGCGGGTGGTGAGAAAGGTACAGAGGGCAGGGTTTGGGGGCTGGGAAGGAAAGGGAAAAGATTAGGGTTTGGGGATGATGAAAGGGCTTTCTACGGGTAAGGATGGCAAAGGGTGGCAGTGACGGAAAGTCAGGCAACCTGTCCTGTCCGTCTTTTTGTATCGTGAATTGGAAAGACTGCAAGGGGGAGGGGAGTTGCTTGCGCCCTAAAGGAGGAGTTATTCAGATTCATTGCAGTGGGCGGCGGCTGCAAAACGCACCATTCTTCTTGTTTTGGCTCTGCAAAGCAGCCTTTTCAAGGGTTGGCTT
>NW_027444910.1:0-4207 GCF_048569485.1 Anomaloglossus baeobatrachus
CACTCTCTCCTCATATGCACAGGCTGACAATGAAGGAGATGGAGAGATCACTCTCTCTCATATGCACAGGCTGACAATGAAGGAGATGGAGAGATCACTCTCTCCTCATATGCACAGGCTGACAATGAAGGAGATGGAGAGATCACTCTCTCCTCATATGCACAGGCTGACAATGAAGGAGATGGAGAGATCACTCTTCTCATATGCACAGGCTGACAATGAAGGAGATGGAGAGATCACTCTCTCCTCATATGCACAGGCTGACAATGAAGGAGATGGAGAGATCACTCTCTCCTCATATGCACAGGCTGACAATGAAGGAGATGGAGAGATCACTCTCTCCTCATATGCACAGGCTGACAATGAAGGAGATGGAGAGATCACTCTCTCCTCATATGCACAGGCTGACAATGAAGGAGATGGAGAGATCACTCTCTCCTCATATGCACAGGCTGACAATGAAGGAGATGGAGAGATCACTCTCTCCTCATATGCACAGGCTGACAATGAAGGAGATGGAGAGATCACTCTCTCCTCATATGCACAGGCTGACAATGAAGGAGATGGAGAGATCACTCTCTCTCATATGCACAGGCTGACAATGAAGGAGATGGAGAGATCACTCTCTCCTCATATGCACAGGCTGACAATGAAGGAGATGGAGAGATCACTCTCTCTCATATGCACAGGCTGACAATGAAGGAGATGGAGAGATCACTCTCTCCTCATATGCACAGGCTGACAATGAAGGAGATGGAGAGATCACTCTCTCTCATATGCACAGGCTGACAATGAAGGAGATGGAGAGATCACTCTCTCTCATATGCACAGGCTGACAATGAAGGAGATGGAGAGATCACTCTCTCCTCATATGCACAGGCTGACAATGAAGGAGATGGAGAGATCACTCTCTCCTCATATGCACAGGCTGACAATGAAGGAGATGGAGAGATCACTCTCTCCTCATATGCACAGGCTGACAATGAAGGAGATGGAGAGATCACTCTCTCTCATATGCACAGGCTGACAATGAAGGAGATGGAGAGATCACTCTCTCTCATATGCACAGGCTGACAATGAAGGAGATGGAGAGATCACTCTCTCTCATATGCACAGGCTGACAATGAAGGAGATGGAGAGATCACTCTCTCCTCATATGCACAGGCTGACAATGAAGGAGATGGAGAGATCACTCTCTCCTCATATGCACAGGCTGACAATGAAGGAGATGGAGAGATCACTCTCTCTCATATGCACAGGCTGACAATGAAGGAGATGGAGAGATCACTCTCTCCTCATATGCACAGGCTGACAATGAAGGAGATGGAGAGATCACTCTCTCTCATATGCACAGGCTGACAATGAAGGAGATGGAGAGATCACTCTCTCTCATATGCACAGGCTGACAATGAAGGAGATGGAGAGATCACTCTCTCTCATATGCACAGGCTGACAATGAAGGAGATGGAGAGATCACTCTCTCTCATATGCACAGGCTGACAATGAAGGAGATGGAGAGATCACTCTCTCTCATATGCACAGGCTGACAATGAAGGAGATGGAGAGATCACTCTCTCTCATATGCACAGGCTGACAATGAAGGAGATGGAGAGATCACTCTCTCTCATATGCACAGGCTGACAATGAAGGAGATGGAGAGATCACTCTCTCTCATATGCACAGGCTGACAATGAAGGAGATGGAGAGATCACTCTCTCCTCATATGCACAGGCTGACAATGAAGGAGATGGAGAGATCACTCTCTCCTCATATGCACAGGCTGACAATGAAGGAGATGGAGAGATCACTCTCTCTCATATGCACAGGCTGACAATGAAGGAGATGGAGAGATCACTCTCTCTCATATGCACAGGCTGACAATGAAGGAGATGGAGAGATCACTCTCTCTCATATGCACAGGCTGACAATGAAGGAGATGGAGAGATCACTCTCTCTCATATGCACAGGCTGACAATGAAGGAGATGGAGAGATCACTCTCTTCTCATATGCACAGGCTGACAATGAAGGAGATGGAGAGATCACTCTCTCTCATATGCACAGGCTGACAATGAAGGAGATGGAGAGATCACTCTCTCCTCATATGCACAGGCTGACAATGAAGGAGATGGAGAGATCACTCTCTCTCATATGCACAGGCTGACAATGAAGGAGATGGAGAGATCACTCTCTCCTCATATGCACAGGCTGACAATGAAGGAGATGGAGAGATCACTCTCTCTCATATGCACAGGCTGACAATGAAGGAGATGGAGAGATCACTCTCTCCTCATATGCACAGGCTGACAATGAAGGAGATGGAGAGATCACTCTCTCTCTCATATGCACAGGCTGACAATGAAGGAGATGGAGAGATCACTCTCTCTCATATGCACAGGCTGACAATGAAGGAGATGGAGAGATCACTCTCTCCTCATATGCACAGGCTGACAATGAAGGAGATGGAGAGATCACTCTCTCTCATATGCACAGGCTGACAATGAAGGAGATGGAGAGATCACTCTCTCTCATATGCACAGGCTGACAATGAAGGAGATGGAGAGATCACTCTCTCTCTCATATGCACAGGCTGACAATGAAGGAGATGGAGAGATCACTCTCTCTCATATGCACAGGCTGACAATGAAGGAGATGGAGAGATCACTCTCTCCTCATATGCACAGGCTGACAATGAAGGAGATGGAGAGATCACTCTCTGATCTCATATGCACAGGCTGACAATGAAGGAGATGGAGAGATCACTCTCTCCTCATATGCACAGGCTGACAATGAAGGAGATGGAGAGATCACTCTCTCTCATATGCACAGGCTGACAATGAAGGAGATGGAGAGATCACTCTTCCTCATATGCACAGGCTGACAATGAAGGAGATGGAGAGATCACTCTCTCTCATATGCACAGGCTGACAATGAAGGAGATGGAGAGATCACTCTCTCTCATATGCACAGGCTGACAATGAAGGAGATGGAGAGATCACTCTCTCTCATATGCACAGGCTGACAATGAAGGAGATGGAGAGATCACTCTCTCTCATATGCACAGGCTGACAATGAAGGAGATGGAGAGATCACTCTCTCTCATATGCACAGGCTGACAATGAAGGAGATGGAGAGATTCTCCTCATATGCACAGGCTGACAATGAAGGAGATGGAGAGATCACTCTCTCTCATATGCACAGGCTGACAATGAAGGAGATGGAGAGATCACTCTCTCTCATATGCACAGGCTGACAATGAAGGAGATGGAGAGATCACTCTCTCCTCATATGCACAGGCTGACAATGAAGGAGATGGAGAGATCACTCTCTCCTCATATGCACAGGCTGACAATGAAGGAGATGGAGAGATCACTCTCTCTCATATGCACAGGCTGACAATGAAGGAGATGGAGAGATCACTCTCTCTCATATGCACAGGCTGACAATGAAGGAGATGGAGAGATCACTCTCTCTCATATGCACAGGCTGACAATGAAGGAGATGGAGAGATCACTCTCTCTCATATGCACAGGCTGACAATGAAGGAGATGGAGAGATCACTCTCTCTCATATGCACAGGCTGACAATGAAGGAGATGGAGAGATCACTCTCTCTCATATGCACAGGCTGACAATGAAGGAGATGGAGAGATCACTCTCTCCTCATATGCACAGGCTGACAATGAAGGAGATGGAGAGATCACTCTCTCTCATATGCACAGGCTGACAATGAAGGAGATGGAGAGATCACTCTCTCTCATATGCACAGGCTGACAATGAAGGAGATGGAGAGATCACTCTCTCTCATATGCACAGGCTGACAATGAAGAGAGATCACTCTCTCTCATATGCACAGGCTGACAATGAAGGAGATGGAGAGATCACTCTCTCCTCATATGCACAGGCTGACAATGAAGGAGATGGAGAGATCACTCTTCTCATATGCACAGGCTGACAATGAAGGAGATGGAGAGATCACTCTCTCATATGCACAGGCTGACAATGAAGGAGATGGAGAGATCACTCTCTCTCATATGCACAGGCTGACAATGAGAAGGAGATGGAGAGATCACTCTCTTCTCATATGCACAGGCTGACAATGAAGGAGATGGAGAGATCACTCTCTCTCATATGCACAGGCTGACAATGAAGGAGATGGAGAGATCACTCTCTCTCATATGCACAGGCTGACAATGAAGGAGATGGAGAG
>NW_027444911.1:0-4010 GCF_048569485.1 Anomaloglossus baeobatrachus
TCACCTCCTCCTTGTCCTCCTCCACCTCCTCCTTGATCTCCTCCACCTCCTCCTCGATCTCCTCCTCCTCCACCTCCTCCTCGATCATCTCTTCCTCTATCTCAGTCACCTCTTCCTCTTCCTCCTTCACGATCACCTCTTCCATCTCGATCACCTCCTACTTCTCCATCTCGATCACTTCTTTCTCTTCCTCCATCTCGATCACCTCCTTTTCCTCCTCCTCCAGCTCATCACGTCCTCCTCCTCTTCCTCCATCTCATCCTCCTCTTCCTCCTCCTCCATCACCACCTCATCCTTCTTTTCCTCCTCCTTCTCCTCCTCCTCCCCACCTCCTTCTCCTCCTCCTCCTCTTCCATTACTACCTCCGTCACCTCCTCCTCCTCCAGTTCTATCACCTCTTCCTCCATCACGATCACCTCCTCCTTCATCTCCATCACCTTCTTTTCCTACATCTCGATCAACTCCTCCATCTCGATCACCTTTTCCTCTTCTTCCTTCTCGATCTCTTCCTCCTCCATCCCAATCTCCTCTTCCTCTTCATCCTCCATCTCGATCTCCTCCCCCTCCTCCTCCATCTTGATCTACTCCTCCTCCATCTCGATCTCCATGATCATCATCTTCTCCTCCTCTATCCTTCTCCTCCATCCCTATCTCCTCCCCTTCCTCGTTTTCTTCCTCCTCTTCCTCCTCCTCCATCTCTCAGGAGGAGAAGGAGCTCGAGATGGAGGAGGTGGAGGAGGTAATAGAGATGGACGAGGAGAAGGAGATTAAGATGGAGAAGAAGATCGAGATTAAGGAGGAAGAGATGAAGATCGAGATGAAAGATGAGGAGAAGATCGAGATGGAGGAAGAGGAGGAAATTGAGATGGAGGAGGTAATCAAGATGGAGGAGGAGGAGAAGGAAATTGAGATGGAAGAGGAGGAGAAGGAGAACGAGATGGGAGAGGAGGAGATGGAGGAAAAATGAAAGAGGAGGAGGAGGTAGAGGAGGAGGAGATGACATGATGGAGGAGAAGTTCAAGATGGAGGAGATCGAGATGGTGGAGGAGGAGGTGGACTTCCATCTCAATTTCTTCCTCCTCCTCCAACTCGATCTCCTCCTCTTCTTCCTCCTCCTCCTTCTCGATCTCTTCTTTCTCCTCCTCCTTCTCAATCTCTTCTTTCTCCTCCTCCTCCTCTATCTGGATCTCTTCCTTCTCGTCATCCATCTTGATAGCCTCCTCCTTTTCCTCCATCTCAATCTCTTCCTCCTCGTCCTCCTCCATCTCGATCTCCTCCTTTTCCTCCATCTTGATCTCCTTCTCCATCTCAATCGCCTCCTCTATCTCTATTTCCTCCTCTTTCTCTTTCTCCATGTCGACCTCCTCCTCCTCCTCTATCTCAATTACCCCCTCCACCTCCTCCTCTTCCATCTCGATATCCTCCTCCATCTCTATTTCCTTCTCCTTCTCTTCCACCATCTTGATCTCCTTCTCCTCTATCTAGATTACTTCCTTCACCTCCTCCTCCTCCATCTCGATCTCCTTCTCTTCCATCTTGATCTCCTCCTCTTCCTCCATCCCGATCTACTCCTCCTCCTCCTCTTCTTCCATCTTGATCACCTCTTTCTCCTCCTCCTCCACCTTGATTACCTCCTCCTCCTCCTCCATCACCTCCTCCTCCTCCATCTCGATCACCTTTTCTTCTTCCTCCATCACGATCACCTTCTCCTCCATCTCGATCACCTCTTCCTCCTCCTCCATGTTGATCACCTCTTCCTCTTCCTCCATCACGATTACTATATATATTTTATCTTCTCCTTCTTCTCCATCTCGAACACCTCCTCCTCCTCGATATCCTCCTCCTCCTCCATCTCGATCTTTTCCTCTTCCGCCTCCATCTCGATCACCTCCTTTTCCTCCTCCTCCAGCTCGATCACGTCCTCCTCCTCTTCCTCCATCTCATCCTCCTCTTCCTCCTCCTCCTCCTCAATCACCACCTCCTCCTTCTCTTCCTCCTCCACCACCTCCTCCTCCGTCACCTTTTCCTCTTCCTCAATCTCGATCACCTCTTCCTCCTCCTCCATCACCTTTTCTTCTTCCTCCATCTCGATCACCTCTTCCTCCTCCTCCATCTTGATCACCTCTTCCTCTTCCTCCATCACGACTACCTTTTCGTTCATCTCGATCACGTTTCCTCTTCTTCCATCTCGATCACCTCCTTTTCCTTCTCCTCCATCACCACCTCCTCCTACTTTTCCTCCTCCCCCACCTCCTTCTCCTCCTCCTCCTCTTCCGTTACCACCTCCATCACCTCCTCCTCCAGTTCGATCACCTCTTCCTCCATCACGATCACCTCCTCCTTCATCTCCATCACCTCCTTTTCCTCCATCTCTATCAACTCCTCCATCTCGATCACCTTTTCATCTTACTCCTTCTCGATCTCTTCCTCCTCCATCTCAATCTCCTCTTCATCCTCCTCCTCCATCTTGATCTCCTCCTCCTCCATCCTCTTCCTCCTCTTCCATCTTGATCTCCTCCTCCTCCATCTCGATCTCCATGATCATCATCTTCTCCTCCTCCTCATCCCGATCTCCTCCTCTTCCTCGTTTTCTTCCTCCTCTTCCTCTTCCTCCATCTCTGAGTTGGAGAAGGAGATCGAGATGGAGGAGGTAATAGAGATGGACGAGGAGAATGAGATTGAAATGGAGGAGAAGATCGAGATTAAGGAGGAGGAGATGAAGATCGAGATGAAAGAGGAGGAGAAGATCGAGATGGAGGAGGAGGAAATTGAGATGGAGGAGGTAATCAAGATGGAGGAGGAGGAGAAGGAAATTGAGATGGAAGAGGAGGAGAAGGAGAACGAAATGGGAGGGGAGGAGAATGCGGAAAAGATGAAAGAGGAGGAGGAGGAGCCGACATGATTGAGGAGAAGATCAAGATGGAGGAGATCGAGATGGTGGAGGAGGAGGTGGACTTCCATCTCTATTTCTTCCTCCTCCTCCAACTCGATCTCCTCCTCCTCTTCTTCCTCCTCCTCCTTCTCGATCTCTTTCTTCTCCTCCTCCTCCTTTATCTTGATCTCTTCCTCCTCCTCATCCATCTTGATCTCCTCCTCCTTTTCCTCCATCTCAATCTCTTCCTCCTCCTCCTCCATCTCGATCTCCTTCTCCTTTTCTTCCTTCATCTCTATTTCCTCTTTCTCTTTCTCCATCTCAACCTCCTTCTCCTCCTCTATTTCCTCTTTCTCTTTCTCCATCTCAACCTCCTTCTCCTCCTCTATCTCGATTACCTCCTCCACCTCTTCCTCTTCCATCTCGATATCCTCCTCCATCTCTATTTCCTTCCCCTTCTCTTCCACCATGTTGATCTCCTTCTCCTCTATCTAGATTACCTCCTCCTCCTCCATCTCGATCTACTTCTCTTTCCTCCTCCATCTTGATCTCCTCCTCCTCCTCTTCCTCCATCTCGATCTACTGCTCCTCCTCCTCTTCTTCCATCTTGATCACCTCTTTCTCCTCCTGCTCTTCCTCCTCCACCACCTTGATTACCTACTTCTCCTCCTCCATCACCTCCTCCTCCTCCATCTCGATCACTTCTTTCTCTTCTTCCATCTTGATCACCTCTTCTTTCTCCTCCATCTCGATCACCTCCTCCTCCATCTCTATCACCTTTTCCTCCTCCTTCATCTCTATTAGCTCCTCTTCCTCCTCCTCCTTCTCCTCCATCTCAATCTCCTCCTCCTCCATCTTTATCTCCTCCTCCTCTTCCCCATCTCGATCACCTCTTCTTCCTCCATCACGATCACCTTCTCCTTCATCTCGATCACCTCCTCCTCCTCTATCTCGATCACCTTTCCTCTTCCTCCATCTCGATCACCTCCTTTTCCTCATCCTCCATCTTGATCACGTCCTCCTCCTCTTCCTCCATCACATCCTCCTCTTCCTCCTCCTCCATCACCACCTTCTCCGTCTATTCCTCCTCCATCACCTCCTCCTCCTCCTCCAATTCGATCACCTCTTCCTCCATCAC
>NW_027444912.1:0-2321 GCF_048569485.1 Anomaloglossus baeobatrachus
TCTCCATCTCCTTCATTGTCAGCCTGTGCATATGAGAGAGAGTGATCTCTCCATCTCCTTCATTGTCAGCCTGTGCATATGAGAGAGAGAGTGATCTCTCCATCTCCTTCATTGTCAGCCTGTGCATATGAGGAGAGAGTGATCTCTCCATCTCCTTCATTGTCAGCCTGTGCATATGAGAGAGAGTGATCTCTCCATCTCCTTCATTGTCAGCCTGTGCATATGAGAGAGAGTGATCTCTCCATCTCCTTCATTGTCAGCCTGTGCATATGAGAGAGAGTGATCTCTCCATCTCCTTCATTGTCAGCCTGTGCATATGAGAGAGAGTGATCTCTCCATCTCCTTCATTGTCAGCCTGTGCATATGAGAGAGAGTGATCTCTCCATCTCCTTCATTGTCAGCCTGTGCATATGAGGAGAGAGTGATCTCTCCATCTCCTTCATTGTCAGCCTGTGCATATGAGAGAGAGTGATCTCTCCATCTCCTTCATTGTCAGCCTGTGCATATGAGAGAGAGTGATCTCTCCATCTCCTTCATTGTCAGCCTGTGCATATGAGAGAGTGATCTCTCCATCTCCTTCATTGTCAGCCTGTGCATATGAGAGAGTGATCTCTCCATCTCCTTCATTGTCAGCCTGTGCATATGAGGAGAGAGTGATCTCTCCATCTCCTTCATTGTCAGCCTGTGCATATGAGAGAGAGTGATCTCTCCATCTCCTTCATTGTCAGCCTGTGCATATGAGAGAGAGTGATCTCTCCATCTCCTTCATTGTCAGCCTGTGCATATGAGAGAGAGTGATCTCTCCATCTCCTTCATTGTCAGCCTGTGCATATGAGGAGAGAGTGATCTCTCCATCTCCTTCATTGTCAGCCTGTGCATATGAGGAGAGAGTGATCTCTCCATCTCCTTCATTGTCAGCCTGTGCATATGAGGAGAGAGTGATCTCTCCATCTCCTTCATTGTCAGCCTGTGCATATGAGAGAGAGTGATCTCTCCATCTCCTTCATTGTCAGCCTGTGCATATGAGGAGAGAGTGATCTCTCCATCTCCTTCATTGTCAGCCTGTGCATATGAGGAGAGAGTGATCTCTCCATCTCCTTCATTGTCAGCCTGTGCATATGAGAGAGAGTGATCTCTCCATCTCCTTCATTGTCAGCCTGTGCATATGAGGAGAGAGTGATCTCTCCATCTCCTTCATTGTCAGCCTGTGCATATGAGAGAGAGTGATCTCTCCATCTCCTTCATTGTCAGCCTGTGCATATGAGGAGAGAGTGATCTCTCCATCTCCTTCATTGTCAGCCTGTGCATATGAGAGAGAGTGATCTCTCCATCTCCTTCATTGTCAGCCTGTGCATATGAGGAGAGAGTGATCTCTCCATCTCCTTCATTGTCAGCCTGTGCATATGAGAGAGAGTGATCTCTCCATCTCCTTCATTGTCAGCCTGTGCATATGAGAGAGAGAGTGATCTCTCCATCTCCTTCATTGTCAGCCTGTGCATATGAGAGAGAGTGATCTCTCCATCTCCTTCATTGTCAGCCTGTGCATATGAGAGAGAGTGATCTCTCCATCTCCTTCATTGTCAGCCTGTGCATATGAGGAGAGAGTGATCTCTCCATCTCCTTCATTGTCAGCCTGTGCATATGAGGAGAGAGTGATCTCTCCATCTCCTTCATTGTCAGCCTGTGCATATGAGGAGAGAGTGATCTCTCCATCTCCTTCATTGTCAGCCTGTGCATATGAGAGAGAGTGATCTCTCCATCTCCTTCATTGTCAGCCTGTGCATATGAGAGAGAGTGATCTCTCCATCTCCTTCATTGTCAGCCTGTGCATATGAGGAGAGAGTGATCTCTCCATCTCCTTCATTGTCAGCCTGTGCATATGAAGGAGAGAGTGATCTCTCCATCTCCTTCATTGTCAGCCTGTGCATATGAGGAGAGAGTGATCTCTCCATCTCCTTCATTGTCAGCCTGTGCATATGAGGAGAGAGTGATCTCTCCATCTCCTTCATTGTCAGCCTGTGCATATGAGGAGAGAGTGATCTCTCCATCTCCTTCATTGTCAGCCTGTGCATATGAGAAGAGTGATCTCTCCATCTCCTTCATTGTCAGCCTGTGCATATGAGGAGAGAGTGATCTCTCCATCTCCTTCATTGTCAGCCTGTGCATATGAGGAGAGAGTGATCTCTCCATCTCCTTCATTGTCAGCCTGTGCATATGAGAGAGAGTGATCTCTCCATCTCCTTCATTGTCAGCCTGTGCATATGAGAGAGAGTGATCTCTCCATCTCCTTCATTGTCAGCCTGTGCATATGAGAGAGAGTG